>NW_008607744.1:305-21978 GCF_000691845.1 Merops nubicus | reverse complement strand
TTGCCTGAAGAATGGTGGCATTTCAGTTTGGAGCCTCCAACCACAACATGAAAGCAGGCAAATGCAGTTTTATGTCAAATGTTTTGAAATTAACAAATCAGTCCTGTGATACTAAACCGCAGTTTCCCATACAGATGCCAAACAGTGGTTTACCTACAGTAATACAGATTTCACTCACATCTCCATGATTTAAGCTCTCTCAAAACCTCTGCAGAAGCAACTGCTGACTTCTCACCCTTCTTACAATTAGAGCTATGTTTGAAAATTTTGTTCAAAGCAGTCAGTGTAATTGTTAAAGTCTTTTTGTTCCATACCAAGTCTTTGAGAAATTCCTTGGAGAATACATTTCAGATGCTTTGCATATCTGACATAGACTTAGCTTAATGGAGTATGAAGGAAGTATGGAGGAAGAAAAGGAGTTTCTCACTTCCCCTTTTTGTAACCTATTAAGGGAAAGCTTAATGCCCCATAGTGTAAGCAGTGAATGGAGTCCTCTTCCAATAGGAAAGAACATCTGAGTGTGCTGGATGCAGGTGTCTAGGTGGTTTTGGCAGAGTCTGCAAGGGTGGCCTCTGTGGAAGTGTTAAGGGCTGTCCCATGCAGGACACAGCGAGCTCCAGCAGAACCACTGCTGAGCTCCCAGCCAAGCTGGTAGTGCCTCTGGGAAAATGTATTTAAGAAAGGGCAAAATGGTGAGGAATAAGGAAAAAATAAAATGTGTGAGAAACAGCCCTGCAAACACCAAATTCACAGAAGAAGACTATGAAGGAGGTGATGCAGGACCACAACAGAGCAAGTATTTCCTTGCAGTCTGTGGAGAGGAACACACCAGAGCACATGTCTACACTACAGTCCATGGAGGACTCTACACTGGAGCAGGTGGCTATTTCCTAAAGGGCTGCACACCGTGGAGAAGATCCATACTGGAGCAGGTGAAAAGGATAAATAAGAGGCAGAAAAGAGCTGTAATGGACTAATGACTATCCCAGATTCTCTATCCTCCTGTATCATGAGGGCCAGGGTGAAGGGAGTTAGAAGAGACAGGAATGAAAGAGTGAAGCTGAGCCCGAAAAGGAGAAGGTGGTGGAGTTTAGGGTTTTTTATTGTTCCTTACCATCCAACTCTATTTTGAACTGGCAGCAAATTAGATTAATTCTCCCCAAACCGAGTCTGTTCTACCTGTGACGGCAATCTGTAAGTGAACTCCCTGTCTTTATCATGACCCACCAGCTTTCTTGCCTTATTTTCTCCCCTGCACTGTTAAGGAGGTAGAGAGAGCAGCTGGGTGGGCATCTGAAAGGCAGCCAAGGTCAACCTACCGCACCGAGAAAAGACAAAATTGGCCTTGTCTTCTTCTTGTCATGATAGAATACACTGTAGTTGCCTGTCTGTTCTAGTATTATTGTCCAGACAAAAAGCCAGAAGCTGAGCTTATGGTATAAACTGTCTTCCATCACTCTCATCTTTCAGCACACTCTCTGCTCATCAATAAAAGACATACAATGAAGACTGTCAGGTGGCAATACTTCCACAATAAAAGTTTTGAAATCTAAGAAAAGTATTTTTCTCTCATTTTTTTTATATGTCATCATTTTGCCGCCGTATGGACTTAAGTATGAAACACAGAGTAGAGATGCATCCACCTCACTTTCTTACACATACTGTTTGCAAACAAAAAATATGTTTGCACACAAAAATATTTGTCAAATACAGCCAATTTACCAGAACAGCTATTCTGATACAATATAATACCCATCTTGAAAGCTTACTTTGGAAATAAAAGCATCGTTTCCTCTTAAAGCAAACTTTTTCACTTCTAAAACACCTGTGCCCACAACAGTAATTTATTCTGGGATAACTGCTACTGAAAAAATTACTTAGTGGTTTGTATATTTACATCTAGAGTGGCAAAGAATCATGACAGAAACAAGAATACTCTTTCAAAGGACAAACTCAAGCCCCTTCAAAAACTGATATGAATGATTAATTTTGTGCTACATTTCATTGCATTATATTTCAAACTATTAGTGCATTATATCTGTTTTTTAAACTTAATATTTTAACCAGATCATTTCCCACACTAGTTCATCCCCTGATCACCTGAACACTTCCTGCCACCATGAAATAGAGATCAGCAAAGTGGTGAGGCAAGCAAACACCAGTGCAAAGGCAGAAGAGAGCTGTGGGAAACTGGGTGGGGAGGACTGGTGTGGAAGCAGCTATCTGTGAGGCCATCTCAGCCATTTTGTGATGTTGCACCCTTAAATCTACCTGAATACTTGAAACACCTCACTGTGAAATAAAAGATGTGCCAGAGCCTAAGGGGATTAACATAAGGAACAATGGTTACTATGGGAGGGAAAAAGCTGATTTCTTGTCTATGGAATGTATTTTATGTAGGAGTTTGCACTCTACTTTCACGGTCGTTAAACACTAGTCAATCCCCTATATTAAAAATTCAACAGAAAGTGAGTAAAGAAATAGTAGAAAACACAGTAACTGGAATAATAAAAAAAAAAAAAAAAATCTGACTCACAAGAAGTCTTAATAACCAGCCCTATTTCATGTACACTATCTCTGTGAATTTTCTGTTAGTGGAAACACCACCATTCCTTGCACAAGAAAAACAAAAATTTTTAAAAACCACCTTCATAATTCATCTAGAACTCCTAGCGAATTAGCAGGAATACATAATCATCATAACCCAAATTCAAATGTAACACACAGAGTTTTCTGGCAGAATTCATCTAAAGTCCTCCAGACACTAAGGGCACATGCACAGGCAAACAGTATAGAATTTTTGAACCAGTAAGTCATTTGGAAGAATCTCCAGAAGTGTGCCGAGGCATGCTTCTGGTGCTGTGCCAAATTATGTGCTTCTGTTTGTGGCTTTCAAATATGGATTAGACAGATGCACAAGCATGTACTATTTGGCAAGTAGTGACAATAGCCTACTCTGAATTTAGTAATTCAAGCTTTACTGAAGTTCTACTAGGTGAAAGAAAAAATGAATAGCATATTGTTTGGGCTCTATCTTTATATTCTTTTGCCATCTTCCAGCTCACTTGCCAAAGACAAGAAGCCTCTGTAATTCCAGAATGTTGTCCTTAGATAATTCTGGTGCAGCAATTTCAAATGGAAGGTTCAAATGTCAAGCGCATTTAAAACAGAGCTTGTTGCTATTCTTATACACCTTAAAAACTCCAGAAGAACCATTGTGGACATCTCTAATACTTCAACTGCTAGGCACAGATCCACTTGCAAACTAAAGGTAAAATTATTTGGAATGTCAAATCCTGGACTATGCAATAGGTAAATACAGACTTTTGCACAATACATACCATGGGTTCACAGGATAACTATAACCAACACCCACAGATTCTCTTCCTCCTCTCACTTACCACCATAAAGTTGCATGATACACCTAGGGCAATACTTGATTCTCTACACTACAGAGCTTGAAACAAAGGAATTTCAAATAAAGCTTTATTCTAGATTCTGCAGTCATAACAATGCTGTGCAAATAACAGACTTTAATCTTCACTTCAAACTGAATTCACTAGGAATATAAACACAAGTGCCATGGTCTTCTATAAATGACATATAAAAAGTCATGCAAGGTAAATCCATTTACAGTCTGTCATTTTCCTGAACTTAAAGGTAAGAATAACAGTTGCATTACACATAGAAAAAAAAAAAAGTACAGAATACATGAAACTTTTTTTAAAAGATAGAAAGGATTAGACATTTACAGTGGCTCATTGTTAATTGAGTCCCATGTGTGAAAGCTAAAGAAAGACTAGTTTATACAGCTGCTGCTATTTGTCAAAACACTGCTAACAAGGTACACGTGTTAAATCTGAGCGTCTTCTTTTATTCCCTAAAAAAGAATGACATTAAATTCTATGACAAATATTAATTGAGAAAAATCACTCTTACTTCCTGGGGAATTCAACTATTATAGATTATTCTTTTTACTTTATTACGGCAGTAAGCATTCTTGAAACAATTGTCCATCCAGGGAAAACAGAGTGTTTGAAAAGTACAGAGGTAGAAACAGAAGGAAATTGAAGCTAAACTTGCGGTAAATTCTAATCTGTATCTCGAAGTGTAAATTTTCAAGGCCTGTTTTAAAACAAATTAAAAAAATAATAATGTTGCAGCCATTGCCAGTAGAAACCAAGACCTTTTAAATCAAAAGTATCCATAACTCAATTAAAAAAAAAAAAAACCCAAAAAAAAAACCAAAAAAAACTGTATTCAGAAAATAATAGAAATTTACATTTATTCTGCTTTTTTAAAACCTCCCCAAAAAGTGAGAGGGACTACAGATTGAATTAAATGAGGGAGCTGTACAACAAGGGAATGCGGAGAACAAAGTTGTCTAGAGCAAGCCCATCCCTCAGTCCCTTCATGCAAACTGAGAAAGGGCAACCAGGTCTTGCAGAGAGAAGATAATGAGCTGGAGCCACCCCTGACGCTGCTGTGCTAGGTCATGTTACAGGGGTGGGCTACATTGCTAAGTGGCAGCTGGATACTTCAAGGGGAGACTGCTACAAGACACAAGCTGCATCTGAAAAGCAACAACACTACCCTCCCCTGACACATGGCCTGCCTCATCCCTGTCACTTGTGGTGGAAAAGAGCTATCTGAGAGGTCAGCGTTGACCACTCCCCTGTTCACGTTGCTATTATAAGTATGGGTGTATGTGTATGGTATTCTGTAGGCAGCTGTATGCAAGCTTCCTCTGTGCTGTGAGCCAGCTGGCCAGAATTGAGTGCCCTGCAGTTGCTACAATGTGCTTGGCTGGCTCAGAGAGCAAAGGAAGTCTGCTTACAAAACACCATATGAATATGTCCTAATCTTGCTTCAGTTTTCCTAACATAAATACTGTCTAATCCACTTCAACACAAAGCACTTCCCTGGAAGGTGAGCTCAGAGTGCTTTAGTGTAAGAATTAGGCTGTGACAAAAATGCCTAGCTACTGCACGTTTCAAAGCAGCACCCATAAACACCCATAAAACATATTTCTGGTTTATCTACTAAAACTGGACACTACTATCTTATACTACCCTTATCAGAACACTGATGCAAAAGGGAACCTGGTGGAGTCTCAGAGAACCAACAGGAAGCATTCTCATAAATGTGGGTAAAAGAAACAGCCCTAACTTTCAGTAGTTGAGAAAGCAGTACTACAGCCCATTTGAACAGGCACAGGGACCAGGCACTGAACGTTAGACTTTCCTTTTCAATTTGTCATTGACTTTTTATTCAGCCTAAGGAAATTTGATTTGTACTTTAACTGAAGAAATGATATTTCCTACAGGCCTCTTGCTGCCTGTCATATACACTTAGACCTGTCAGTATACTTAGACCCATCTCTTGTGTCTGCACATCTCTCCTATGCTTGGCTAAACTTTCTTCACAATTTAAATTATGAAAGTTTTTCATCTTTTCATATGTTGGGGATGGTGGGGGTGTTGAGGAAACAAAATATTTCTTGTGTTGAATTCAAGTCTGTCTCAGTAAAAAATATTTAAATAATTGCATTTTCATGGCAAAGACAAAGAAAAAAATATGAACCACAACAAATAAACTGTATTGTACATGCTCAAAGAACATTCAAATTTAACCACCAAATAACAAAAAACAAATTATACTTTTAAATGCATCTCTGCAATTGATTTGAATCCCTAAATGTTACAACTTCAATTGCTACAGAACATCTGTTGTATATTAGTCTCAATTATACTCATTTCAACCTTTCAGGTATCTGCTTTGTTTAAATATGTTGAATAAATGTTAGCAAGTTAGCCAGGTAGAAAATAATGGCTATGACACTTCACAGCTGAACTTTTATGTACATGCTGTAACCTTGCTTACACACTTCTGCCACTAATGGTTAAAACTGCACTGGTTCACACAGCTCAAATGCCAGGTTACTGTAGAAAGTTATTACATGTAATTTACATTTTTGCTGAGTCAGAAGGAAGAAGTGGTAAATAAATACAAAAAGAAAGTCAAAAAACTTAAGTCGTCTCTATGTGGTCACATAAACAAAACAAAAACCCCCAAACACAAATTTAAGTAACAGTTACCACTAAACCAAAGAATGTATAGCAATGATTTTACCCCGTAGTTCTTATCAGATGTATTGCATCAACAGCATACTTTAACTTCACTTTGCTAGCTTGCTGCTAGGAACATGGATGTAATTACTGTTGTTGGCTTCTAACTCTCTCTGTAAACCATGCAGAGGTAAACTGCTATTAGTGAACACACACACTACCAATAACCATGTTTTGACAATACAGGTAAAGGAGATAGAAAAAAAAAATCTAAGAATACCAAAGAAAAAGAAACCACAGTAATAATAACGATCACGCAAGGTCACTTACAGCTTTCACTAATCTGCTGCAGGCCAAAATTTCATTTAATTCACACGAACAAACGCATTTGCATTATAAACCAAAGGCTTCTTGAAAATCTGGACTTGCTTAAACACCTCAGATTTCTTACTTTTCGACAAATGTGTGAGAACTCTACCTGCCACCCACATTCAAATATTTACTTTATGCAACAAGAAAGTGTCTTCAAGTCATAAAGTCTGTAAGACACCTTTATTTTGGTAGTGTTATCAGGATTAAAGCTGTGCCAGAGTCATGTTTTTGTGGTTTCCAAGATGAACCTCTTAAGTGTTGTGATAGAAATATACTCTTGAATTGGGTAATTTTTTTTCCACTTCTACAGAGTTTGAACTGCCTGCAAAAGAACTGCCTGTTTTACCCAAACACTGATTATCAATGAGCACTATACTAATCATCTTCACCATTTTTTACAAGCCATCCTGTCCTTATGTAATTAAATATTTAATTTAAAAGGCTATTGAACACACTGTTCAATAGAATTCCACAGACAGACAGCAAATTACTTAAATGGGTAACCTGTATACTACAGATTTTACAGACTGAAAAACACTTTATTTTAGGTATTTTTGCTTCTGAAGCCTACACGTTTATTATGCACCAGGCATTCCAGCACAATCCAGTGGTGTGAACTCACCCTTTAAGTTTATATATACAGTTTACTTTTTTCATTTTCTTTCAAACAAGTAAAATTTAATCAAAAACTACTTCATTTCTCTCTCAGTAAAGCTAAAAGCATAACTGTGTTTATCTACAGTGTCTCCTGGTATACCTTTTGGTGTATTAAGCCTCTGTAACAACTGTAATGATTAAGAAATTTAAGCATTCCCTACAATTAACAGAAGACTGGTGTTCTAAGGTAAAACCTTAGCTGATTTCTAGACAATATTGCCAAGTATTTTGAAAGCTACCTGAGGAAAAAGTTAAAAATCTAAGTACTTACAAACGTGAGCGCAATATTTCTCCACTGACTTCAGATTTTAGCATGAGAGATAAGACACAGAAGCAGAACAAATATCATAAAAAATGTGACATAGAACATACTTATCTCCTCATGCTTGTGAAAAACTCTTTTCTTATTAATGCCAAAAGACCTCTAGAACATATGTTGAGAATAGATTATCAGAAATTAATGGACTCGATCAGTTTAATGGTTTGTTTCACCTAGCAATACGCAGTAAGTGCTGAGAATCACAGCCTGCAGTTTGGAATGTAGTGTGCAGAGTATTGCTTTAGCACAGAAAACCTCACACTAAGTGTTTGAAACACCACTATACACCTCAGCCTCTGTGGGGAAGAAGATCTTGCTGTGCTTGGTGCTGAACTGAGTTTCAAATCTGTGTAAAAGCATTCCTAGAAGTAGCAAGATAAAGCAGCATGTTAACATAAATAACTTTTTATTTCAGATATGTAGCCAGGAGACAGCATCTCATTTTAAGAGGGAAAAAATACAAAACTGTTTTTGCATTCTAAAGGTGCTCACTTCAGCAAGAGCACCATAACACAGCAAAATGACAGGACATGCTGTTATCTTAATGACTTAGGGAGGTACACTGTTTCTGAAAGTTATTAATTCTCCTGAGATACGAGATTGCGATGTAGAAAACTGTGAAGAATGTGACAAGTAATCATTTGTTGCAAGTAGTCTTCTGGAAAAACAAAAAAAAAAACCCAAACAAAAAATAAATTCGTCTCCAAAACTAACTAATTAGTTTCCTTCTTGTTCAGAATCAGTTTCACTTTCTTACCATGCTGTCACAATCTGCTGTAATGTTACATTTGCAAATCCTGGCAAGATTTTTCTAAGATACTAAAAAAAAAATAAAATCCCCAAACCAAAACAACAACAAAAAAATCCAGTAAGACTTAAAAAGTCCACAAATGTTTGTCACAATATTTGGATTTAACCTAACACAAAGAAAAGATAAATTCAGACACTAAAGAACTGACAGTATTCCTTGGGGAATAAGGCAGGGGAGGCAAATGAAATAGAGTGCACAATTACATTTGAGTAAACTGACCTTAAATATTTGCTATTTTGAGAATACTTTTTCTCTGCAGTTAAAATAAATAATTAAATAAAATCTCCTGGTTGAATTAACTACTCACTGCTAGCAAATGAAGGTGACCATATCCCAATACAGAAAATTAGCACAAGGTTTCTCTTTACTTTTTTCCCTTTATAAACTTCATAGAGATCTTGCACATCTTTTTTACCCCAAATCTTTCATATTAATATCTATGCAAGTTACATGTGTAACTTGGTTTGTCTTTAGTCACAAAACCTGTTCCCTGGAGGTTTAACTTTTCCAGTTTCAAAATTTATGTTGATAATCCTCCCCATTCTGTTTTTTTAAGTGTAGTATAGTTGGTTTAAGCTGCACATTTACTATAGGTCTGATCTTCCATAGAGTTTAATATAAAATCTAAAAAATACACCCTAAAAGGTACTATTTCTCGAAAGCAATTATTTCTGAGCAAAGAGGAAGATTTACAATATCATTATAAATCATTAATAGTATAATACCCAGTGACTTCCTACATTAAAACTTAAGGGAAAATGTGGACCTATGATAGGGAAGGAGGAATTGGGCTAACTACAGTGTGGAGATCCAGGTGACATGGAAGAAATACCTATAGGAAAGCATTTGCTCCCCTAATGAGCAACCTAATCTGTTTAATTATGAATCTTGCACATTTAAGGAAACTGGACTCATAATAACCAGAAAAAATACTGAGAAGAAAAGATGCTCAAAAGTTACAGCTTGTACCTGTATCTTGTAAAAGTACCATCTCTGAACATATTACATTCTCAAGTTGAACTGTACACAGGCTTCATTTATATTCTAGTTTTTGCATTATCAGTCAAAATACAGACCACCCAAGCATTCTCTACTAGGCTTTGAACATTATTTTCCTAATTTCAGAGAGGGCAGTCATCTGAAATATTCAAAATTATCAGGGGAAAATAAACATAATAATATACTATAGTCTTGAAGAACAGCACCTCTACCCACCAACTCTGCACCTACAGACACCAAGTCAGCATTGTCACCATATCTGCCATCTTGTCCCTTTCTTCCATTGCCCTGTTGACATGAGTAGCATTAGCTTATTACCCATCAGATGATTCATGGAAACCCCAGACCACTGTCCTTGTAATCTGCACACTGACTGTAAATTTAAAGTGCAGGGAATCCAAAACATGGGGGAGATGCCAGAACTATGGTGCATGCAATGCATCATTCATGTAGACTCCCAACACTTTCAGACTTCAGGGATGTATTTCCCCCCCCACATAAACGGCCCATATGAGCTGCCAAACTCTTTCTCTTCTATTTTCTACAGCTGTTTTATTATAACTTCTGTGTTGCAAGGGACATTGAACAACACCTCTTTTCTCTCTTCAGCTGAATATCCCAAGGCATGCAGCAAACGTACATGTGAAATAACTTTGTGTTAAATGAGCCCAGCACTAGGACTCCACACACCCCTGTGTGTTACAAAACAAGGCCCACAGGAACTGGGGGCACTAAGGTATGGCAACAGCCCACCATCCCTTCCACAACAGACCTCCAAGTAGAAATCACAAAAGGTATTCACCTCCAGCTGCAGCAAGTGCTATCACAGCTATACAGGAATTCTCTCTTCTTAGACACTAAAGGACATGGGCTGCTCTTCCCAACACAACCACTACCTGCTTTCACTCAGATTTCTTCCGTGCAGCCTTGCCAATTGACCGTCCGCTGTTTACGCGCAAATGTGAAGTAAACTCTTTGAATGTACTACTTTAGTAAATCCAAGAGAGAGTTCAAGTGTAGCAGCATAAACTTGAACTGCACCACCCAAAACACCTTAAAATTTTATTGAAGACATTGTTTGTTTTCCTCTTTCCAGAAACTCCAAGACACTGACAGTCATTAATCCATATGCCAGAGACCTCTTTCAGTATCTAACATTGTATCAGTATCTGTACTCTGGCATAAAAACCATATAACAGCACAGGTGAAGAACAGCAGTAGCAGCACACAGCTACCTACAGCACTTTCTCCAAAGTGAAAAAAAATACACAAGAAGGGAACAGAAGAGGGACACACTATATACAGACAGTTGCTTTTGGTAATAATCCACTTTACACCAACAGACAACAGTGTTACTTTTCTGCTGTTTTCTTTTAGCCCAGATAAAATGTTTCTTTAGAGTTTTCTTTAGCAGTCATGAGATTATCACAGTTGGTGCAACAGATGTTGGTCTCGAGGAAGAATGGCCTGATCCTGTAAAACCTGATTTCTCATGTGCAGACCCTTTGAAATCATTGGGATTTATGTAAATAGGGATTTGCAGGATTAGGTCTACAGACTAGGGAGTCTGCAGTACTTCAGTCATATGTGTTCTAGTTTTGTTGCCTGGGAACCCTATGCACCAGAATAGCTCCTGAACAGGCTAAGTAACCTTTACAGAAGTGAGAATCTGGACACAGTCCTTGCAACATTAATTCATCATTAGGATTTTACCTTACTGTAAAACAACCCCTCCTGAGTCAAATGAGCTTCAAAGAGATAGCCATGGTCCATACTAATGCACAAAACAGAAGAATTCTTTTGCATTTACAAAACTGAGGAAAGAGGAAGAAAAACTAATTCCTATTCTCTTCTCCTCTATTTTTTTTTTATTTTTCCTAAATGGAACACAACCTTGTGTATACCTATTGTTCTCTCCCAACATCAAAACCTGGAGCTGATAATATATTTTGTATAGAGTAACTTTGGGTTATCATGAAGATGGATGAAGGTAGACAACTATTTGGAAATCAACAGACCTGTCTAGTGCAGGGGTTTGAAAACTGGTGCCATAGGCAATGGAGATGGTATCCACCACCAGCCTCTCCTGCGCACTCTTGGGCACACTCCACTGCATCCTCTGCCCACTCCTCCCTAGCCCCACATGTGTTGTCTTCTCCCACCTCACCCATTCCCCACACACCCAGGTTCTGCAGGAACTGGCTTACTGCCACAGTTCCTACTGGCACAGAGGCACACACAGCCCATGGCTATGAAACACTTGAACAGTGACAGACTCCAAAAAACCTGCAGAGTGGTAGCTGCCTTTGTGGAGTCACTTACTCTGGGAAGCTGGGAAATGTTGGGAGATTTACTCAACACCTATGACGTCTGCCACTCAGGCAGTGAGAAGCAGGCCTGCATGGCAAGGTTGAAACTGCAACTCAAATACTGTGTTCGATTTTGGGCATCTCAACACAAGAAGGACCTTGAGGTGCTGGAGCATGTCCAAATAAGACCAACAAATCTGGTGAAAGGTTTGGAGAGGAAGTCTGATAAGGAGCGGCTGAGGGAACTGGAGTTGTTTAGCCTGAAGAAAAAGAGGCTGAGGGCAGACATTATACTCCTCTACAACTACCTGAAAGGAGGTTGTAGTAAGGTATGGGTCAGTCTAGCCTGTTCTCTCAAGTAACTAGCAAACGGACAAAAGGAAATAGCCTCAGGTTGTGCCAGGGGAGATTTAGGTTGGATATGACAAAAAATTTCTTCACAAAGGGGATTATCAAGCATAGGAACAGGCTGCCAAGTGAAGTGGTTGAGTGACCATCCCTGGAGGTATTTAAAAGACATGTAGATGGTGCTTAGGGATGTGATTTAGTGGGGACTTAGCACTGTTAGGCTTGTGGTTGGACTCAATATTGTCTTCTAGGTCTTTTCTAGCCTAAACGATTCTATGTGCCACTTTCAAATAGGTCATGTGCTACCGGTGATACAGAAACCAGCCTTGAGAACCAAAGGCATCCTTGTCAATAAAACACATAACAACTAGGATGCGTGCCAAACACCACTCACTCAAACTAGAAACTACATGCCAAACACCACATCAACAGATACAGTCAGACTCATATACATATATTATTATTAGAAAATAAAACACATATATAACTGAGAGGAGTGCAAATGAGCCTGCTATGGTAACTCCAATGAGCATATTTTTCCAGACTAGGTCATCATGCTGTGGAGAACCCGCAGGAGTACTGTACATAAAACCGCATGAAGATGCCAGATGAATGCAGTTTTGCTGCTTTTAGGACCCAGATGAGCTTGCTCAGAATTCACTGTGATATATTTATCATGGTGTTATCTTCATCACTGTGTTATAGCAAGTAGACAAGCAGAATCTTTTTTTATTTTAATTCTACATCTGTTTTTCCACTTATATGCAACATGTAGATTAATCATTAAATTCTGTTCTGTGTGTTTTGACACCTGTTTCTAGGGCATTACAATGAAAGCCAGGGACTTCATACATAAGTTTGCTACAATAAAACTGTTGCTGATCACTGCTTCCCAAAATACAACCTATAACTATTACTACTCAGTGGTTATATCCACATGATCTAATATTGTTCCTTTAGAGTGCCTCTTCTTAACTGAATCAGTTGGTCTCAAGTGCCTATCAATAGGAAGAGATGTCATGAGCACAGGAAGACAGAATATCTCACTATGTCATAATACAGAATTTAAGAAAAAGTCTATGTATAGCCGGTTCTGTAGCTTCTTTACCAGATGGAATAGGGAGTTCTGTGTTAATGCTCATCCTACTGTGAAACGCATCAGCCAGCCCAAGTTATCCCTAATATGGCTTGAATTCTGACAAGGTCAAACTGACTGGACTATATTTAAAAACACTTCTATCTTACTGCAATAGGATAATGTGTTCTAAGACATATACCACAGGAACATAAGACTCTTCTGCTGATTTAACCTAGGCTCAAAAGCTAATGCTCTGTACCACTCTCCAAGTTAATTACTGCTGAACAATGCAGGAAAACAGCACAGGCCTCCAGCACAGCACCAAGAGAATTAGTATGCCCCTCTGATCAAAGAAAACTAAGCAAGCTATGTCCAGGAAAGTAATTACAAAACTGCAAAAGTCTGAGAGAATGTTCAGGTGATTTTATTCGCTCATTATTTGTGAAGTCAAAGCTCAGAAAAGAAGAAAATTTTACTGCTTTAACTTCACTGGACCCTGAGGTTACAAATTACATGAAGAAATCATTTGAACTACCTCTCTGCTGAACAACTCATCAAGTTTAGGTGTGTCATTTTGGTACGTGCTTTCTAAACCTGTCCTTAGTAAAAATAACACATTCTCTTCTCCTCATCTATACTGCCCTCATCATTAGAAAGTTACTGGGTTTTTTTCTTGAATACTGATTAAAATGTTACGCCTTTACTTCTTGTCCCACCTACGAAGAAGGCTAATCAGAAATCTAGAAAGCTTCTGGCTATGTTCAAATAATTCACTGTTTTTTTACTCATGTGCAGCACCCAAAACTAACCAGCACTGAACACCATTAAGTCCTTTCAGTGGGATGCAATATGCGGTGAGTCCTTCTATTAGTTGCAATTCACATTCTAGGTCTTGGCTCACAGTACTGAATGATCAATATCATTATTTGACTCTAAAATGATTCTAGTCTTAAACCTGAAATATGTCTTTGAACACACATGCTTTACATCACACAAATGTTAGAGGACAAACAACAGATTAATTGCTGGCCCTAATGCTGTTTGTGAGTGCTAAGAAGTCATTCCAAATGTTCCAAAAAGGATTAATGCAGTATAACAAGTCTATTTAATTACTGAAAGACCAGTGATCCTGATTTTACTATAAGCAGCTTTTCCTTTAGTGGGAGGCTGTAAATAGAACAGAAATCATTACAGAACAGCTATAATTCTTGTCTCAGAATATTCAAGTTATAGCAACAATATAGGGAATAAAATGTGAAAGGCCAGGGAGGACTATATACTCACCCTACATTTGTGCATGACAATGCAAGATTAGACAAGTTTTAAAATATACCCACACTCTTCACTATAGTCAAAATGCAGGAACCAATCTTGTGCTCTATGTAACAATGTGATATGTTTCCTTAATTTAAAAAATAAAAAAAATAAGAAAAACCCTACCCTACCTACAACTAAGACGCAAACAACAGTTTTGCCAGTTAAAGTAATTACATATAGCATTAAAAAAAAAAAAAATCCCTCGGGTTTAATAAAAGCAAAGTCCATGACTCCTACAACATAAGTCTTTAAAAATGATGGAACTGCAGACAGTGAACTCACCTATGAATGCATAGATGGTAAAATCACAATTTGATATAGATTACTATAAATTATTTGCCTGAATCTAGACAGCCCAGGCAAATATCAAATTCTCCTTTCTTCACAAGCTGGTTATTCTTTAACTGGAAGATAAACAATAGAATAACTTTTGATGTTAACCCTTCTTTAGCTGTAAGCTACATCGTTTCAGTATCACTAAGGGAAAGTGCATGGAGATATTTCTTATCACTCTTAGAAAATAATGTCACTTTGCACTCTGAGAAGCAGAGACAAATTTTGTAGGTGTTGACATTATAACTCATGACCAACCCTAAAATATCATCATAAAGGAAAGAATGATGAAAACAATGACTTAAGGAATAAAATTAGATGGTACACTGAGTCCTAATAGCACAAGCTACTAATTAAATATTTAGGAGCTTCATTATAAACAATAGGGACTTCAGGCAAAGGTAGACCCTTCAAGGCATGACCCAGGACTGACCCCTTACAAACCAATAATCTCTCCTCAGCTGCCTCACAAACTAGACATGCCCAAGTCTGGGAGATGAAACAGGATAACCAGAATATTCCAGACACAAGCACACTACTACATTAGCTTGGGTTTCATCTCATATCTCAGCCCAAACTCCTGACCATCCATCCTCCTCCCATGGTGTTGTGCTCTGATTTGAGCTACTGGCCCATTTGACTGAAAAAGCTGGGCTCAGAGTGGAGAGAGAGAAAGGGAACCAGGCTGAGCTAGAAGGCAACCCCTGCAGGCACTGCAAATGCCTCCTCCATGATGGGCCATCTGAATGAAGAGCCCAAAACTGCCCGTGATGATTGTTTCCTTTACCTTTCTATTTGAAATTCTTTTTTCCCTTCACTGTCACAAGGCAAGAAAACTCAAGATAGCTCTCTGAGCACACCGAGGCCCCTGCATCATGATCCCATCTTCAAGGACCAGACTTGCCCAGGGCTCCTGCAGACTGAAGCACAAGCGATACCTGGAATGCTCCCACCACAGACCTGGTCTCCCATGACTGGCCGACTCTGCTGTCCAGTCTCTCTCTGCTGCCCGCTCCCGCAGGGCAGTAACACTGCAGGGCTTGCAGTGGAGGAATGCTTTGTGCTGCCTCCCCCTGCCTGGACAACTTTATTCCATCCAGGCACGAAAAAATGCACAAGACATTTCTTTACAACACAGTGCCCAACTCGGGGCTGGGCACTGACATACTGTTTTTGCTTGCAGTTAAATACAGGAAGGGTTATCACTTTCCAGACAGTACATATCTCAGTGTTTTGCAGCCTTCACTGCAGCAGTGCTGAAGCAAGTGGTGCTCTCTCTCGCTGGTACTAGAAGCACAGAAAGACAAAACAGACCTGCAGTCATACCTTACACTTCCATCACAATGATAGTGTTAAAGCTCCTTGCATCAGCATTCCCACTCTCTTCCTTCAGAAGGAATTACATAACTGCAATTGAAAATTACACCTTGATTGTGTAGTTTCAGATTGGAAGAAGAGGTTTGGTCATTTACAAGTGTGCAGGAGCACTGAAGGTACACCTGCAATCTGTTGTTGTTTTGGTAAAAACAACAATCTGTTGTTTGTTTGGTAAAAAAAAAAAGTCAATAGAGATATCAGGTAGCGTGAAGAAATATAAACCTGACCATACGCAGCAAAAATCAGTGCATAGCGCTGTGAAAGAAAATATGTTTTAAATGAAGTCAATTAGATTGAATAAATCTATGTATATGAGCAAAGTTCTCAGGCAAAGGCCTTAAATTAAGAACATATTGACTATCTGATGACCACTGGATTACAAACTGACGTGTTTTACAATGGTATCAATACTAGCATATGAGCTTCCTTAACTCAGCAAGGCTGCATCATGCCATCAGTTCTTCAAAGGATCCAATCACTGGTTTCAAAAGGCACTGCTTCCTAAAACCACAGCATAATACAGCCAGTGATTAAACCTAATACCCATCTCAAAAAACTAAACTATCCTAACAGTCAAATTGTAGGTAATTAGGTAATTATGGGAAGCACAAAGCCTACATCAAGAAGCTGACATTAACATCAGGGACACTGATGGTAGGCAGCCTGGGGATATGGGGCCAGTGACCACCTCCCTCACCAAGAGTAATTCCTAAAGACAAGTAGTTTCCTCTGGAAACAAAGCGTTCCCAACAACAGCAAAAATGAACAAAAAAAACAAAACAAAACAAAAATAGCCAGAAAACAAAGTTCGTCCTTTCTCCCCTTTTGGTAAGTTTAGATACTGCATCAAGCATAGCACGTAAAGTCCTTTGCTTTAGCAACCACAGTTGCTCTCGAAAACAATCTGGATCTTTGAGAAAATGATGTTTTGGTACTAAAGAAATCAAATAGCCACTTATGACACTGACATGAAATGCTTCTCCATGTCATATCAAGAAAACATTTTGATCACTCTTTTTTTTCCCCTAAAAATCAAAGTGGCATGCATAACATTATTTTCATACAAAACATTTTCAAAGCGGAACCTTCTTCCCACTTGAACGCTCACAGTGAAACCACACTGACGAAGACCAATGGTGTCTGCCCCAAGAAAATATAAGAGAACCCACGTACCCTCACAGAAGAGAACTGCACTGCAGCCTGAGAAAGGATGGAGTTCTCCTCGAGGCTATAGAAATCCTCCCTCTTCCGCTATGGAGTGCTATCAATGTGTTCCTATTTCTGTCAGCAGACAAACTGGTGACATCAGGAGCACATCCAAGGGAGGATACGGCCACTCTGGAGGGACATCATGAAACCTGCTGGAGTGTAAATTTGAGGCTGAGGTCTTCTTGTCAGCTATTACCACAAAGAATTAGAAGAAGTGGCGTGGCTGCTGAACAATGGAGAGGTCAAGCAGTTTGCAGCCATTTCATGACCCATACAAGTCAAGGTCAAGAAATTCAGGTAGCAACTTGGCCTGGGTATGAGTTACAGCACAAATGAATTGTTTTAACAAATCGGCTTTGGTCAATTAAACCTAACGAGACATGTTGCATCACATATCAGGGTTCTTGACACTAGGGCCAGGAGCTGAGGCCAGCCTCATAAAACACATCTTTTAACATGGCATAACAAATTTAAGGTAATCAGCCCAGAAACTGCAGATGTCAGAATAATAAAATACAAGTTGTCTTGACTAGGAAATGTTTTCAAACTTTTAAATCAAGGACACTGGAGTGTATTCATCCTTTCAAGACATCTGACATCATTTTCAATGGCACTAATCATGCAATGGAAAACTGATGCTGCAGTAAATATACTTGCTATCTCTCAGACAGAAGGCATTTCTATAATAATAATCTTTTGAGCAAATCCAGCATTTCCTTGTTAGTTGCCTCATTAAAAAAAAAGGCTGAAAATGGTTTGGCACTATAGGCAAATGAAATTCACAAGCCAAAAAAAAACAATCTATGTTCTGTAAATATTTTAATTATATTTAATTTCTAAAGACATTTATTTGTTTCTGTTTAAAAGAAAGATGTATAAATCCTATACATCTTTTTACACAATAACTTTTGAAGAATATGGCAAAAAAGCTGTCTAAAAGTTAAAATACAATGCTAGATCTAAGATCAATAGTTCATACTTATCTTTCACTTGTTTAAATTCATCCTTTACAAAAATATGTATAGTAATTCAGGTTAATATAACTTGAAGACTGGGAAGACAACTATATAAACAATATATTGAAGACCTAACTGTTTAACACTATCAGCTGTCAAATAAATGCAAATGACAGAATACACTTATTGTGTACACAGCATTTGTAACAAACCAATATCAGAAAACATCTTTTTTTCCCAACTTCTCAACAGGCATGCTGAGTTTCTCAAAAAGCATTCACTACCTATTCACTTTTGCAGTTGGCTTTCTTGCTAACTCTCTAAGGCAGAAAAAGGGAACCATTTTGTTCAATTTCCATGTGGATTTTTTCAGGGGGGAAATAATTAAAAGCCCACTTAAAGACACAGAGATGCATTTAGTGAAGGTGCCTTTAAGGAAGCACACTGGAAAACATAAAAGTTTCCCTTCTGCTCTGAAGATGGGCTGTTACTCTTAAAAAGTGCAAGGCTTGTCTGACGGAAAAGGACACTTTATGGCTGAATGGCCTTGAGCTAAGCTGTCCCACCATGCTTTCCCCAGTGCTGTACCACTGTAACTTCTCCCTATTTTAATTCTATTTCTTAGAGTTAAAAAAGTAGTTTGAATAGTCCCAAACACCGTAAGTAGTTAGGAGAAAACTAACATTAAAATTACTCCGCTGTCCCTAGAGCTTTAAGTCACGTTTTTGACTTGATGAGGAGCACAGGGAGAACTGGGGTGTAACACACAGGAGTCAGGGACCATGAAGGCAAAAGATCTGGATGAAAACACTGTTATTGATTATCACACTTTAGACTCTCAGCCCTTCCTCAGACCAAATCCCCCACAAAAGCCAAGCATGAAATGCCCATCTCCCAACAACTGTGCAAAAAGCTAGAACAAAAGTCACATACCAGTAACAAGGTTCCTAAGAAAGGGCTAAAGAAATATATTTATTTAGAATTTTAAAAGCACAATATACTTCTGAAACTGAAAGAATCACTTTGAAATCAGAGTTTGGTGGGAGGAGAGTGCAAGAAAGTAATCTTTTTGTAAATAAAAGCAGTGGGGGAAGATCAGCTGTGGTAGAAGAATGTTCCCAACTTCACGCACAACTCACTGCTCCCAGACAGTACAATAAACACACCCAAATCAACTCTCTTTTCTCTTAGACAAAGCTAATAATCTAAGATTTACTTCCCCTTTAATAGCTTCTGAGCTTTTCAAACCTCTTCTAATCCAGGCTTCACCACCCTGAGCTAGGTTTTTAGCAACTGCTTCCACAAGTTCCACTGGAGTTTATAAAAAAAATAAAAAGGAAAAAGGAACGACAGAGTAAAATAGTGAAACCTCCTCGTAACAAACAGCGTCTTGTTTGACATCTGTCAAGCAAACTGTCTAATCACACAGACCTTCTTTCTTCTTCACTTCCATTTAACATCTGTAAAATGTCTCCAGATAAGGGATTTCTTCTCCATCCCACACTGGAAGGAGCAAGCCTATGCAGTTAAGTTAGCCACTTAACTTGATCTTGAGAACAGCCTGACCCGAGTGATCAGAGCAAAGCAATAGAGCATCTTTCTGTGGAGACTGGAATGTCATGCTTTAGGGAGCCTCTTGAATAACTGTGCTTGGCGCCACAGCATGCTACTCCGAGGACCAGAGCTTCAGAGGGCCACCACTCCTTGAGACCTCTGCATGACAATACTAGCAGCAGGGAGGAGGAGAAGGAGGAGAAGCAGGGAAGAAGGCAAAGCTAGAGTAAGAAGCGTACTTGACAGAACTCTTGTGCGATGAACTTTAAAACCCAACCTGCAGTGGTATTTAGTGTGTAATTATTTTAATGAAGTTTTCACAGTTACAATGAATTCAGTATGCATGAAAATTACAAAATTTAAAACATAAATCTTGCCTGTTATTTGAAGTATTTCCTTTATGAATTAGTGGCCTTATTTATAGTTTAGAAGTGTGTGGGGGGGTTATTCCCAGTATTGTTCTTCTGTCTGAAACTAACATGAAGCCAGAATTTTCTGCTTTCTTTGCTATTCTTTTCTTTACTTCATGGCTTCTTGCTGTCTATCTAGATGTCATTCATAAGTTAACACTGACCTTTAAATTTTCAACTAATTGCACAGAATTTATTTAACCATAAGCCTCTTTTGTCTTAAAAACAATTAATGTAATTTAACCCTGTGAAAATTACTCCCCTTGCCGTATCGGGTAAGAAAAAACGGACTGAGCTAAAACCACCTTCATAAAATGTATAGATATTGAATTCCAGACTGCAACAGTAAAATACAATACGGAAAATTCCCATTTTTTTTCATGAACCTGGCACATGACCCATAACCCTCTTCTGAAAGACACTAAAATTAAAAAGAAAAACGTAAACAAGTTTAATTCTTTGGATCTACTATCTGAAGGTCTGCACATATACACATTCTTAAAAATTAAAATTGATGGGTAATGTTTTTAAATGTTTTAATGTCCTACGTCTTCATAAACAAAGCATCTAGAAGCATCAATTGAAAAAACATTATTCCCACATATACAGCAAATTAACCCCCAACTCCTAATGACAAATATCTTTACTGCCTGTAATTTTCAGCACAGTCAAGATACTTGACAAAGCAGTCATCCAAAATTTTACATTAGAAAACTAGAAAAGAGATCAGTATAGTGTCTCTTTCAGTTGACATTAAAAGGGTTTTTTTTTAATTATATTTTCCACGTCTGAACAGACTAGAATTGCTCAAAGTAATGGAGAGTATAAAAAGGTTTACTTTTCCCTGTTAGATTCTTCAACTACAAAAAACTCTTCTCATATAACGGCAAATGAAACATAAACTCATCCTTCTTCTTCAGCATCGTCTTTCTGATTCAAAATTGAGATTTAGTGCAAGGGATCCACAACCCATTTCACCATCTAAGTAACAAGCTCCTAGGTGCTCTAGACACCTATAAGTACAGGCAATAATAAGCTCTATTTCCTGTTGTTCCTACTGTAACTTAGAATTTGCTGTGTAAACTTCAACAAATCACCTTGTACCTTGACATATCCTTCTACAAAACAGGTAAAACGTTCTACTCTGTGTTCCCAGGTAAAGTACTCAGAAGGAGGCAAATCATTAGAGCTAATGGAAGTAGGAACAATCAGCAATTCAACGGATTGATTGATTCCCATAAGCCCATTATTTTTTTATTACTTGTACATGGAAGCATCAGTGCACACAAGAAATGCAAACCCTCGTCCAAAATCCATCTGGGTGGTGTGACACTTAGACATATGATCATTATATGACTTATGCAGAAAGGAGTCTGCTTAAGATATAACTTTGATTGTGATTTTAAGTGGAATTTCTTGTGTCACAGCAAACTAATCAAAATAGTTTTCTTCATAATTCTAAAATATTAAAAGTATTATTATAATATTACTATATCACCAATTTTCTATACTTACTAAATCAAAACAAAAGCATAATATGAAAATGGTTGTTCAAA
>NW_008607744.1:0-283 GCF_000691845.1 Merops nubicus | reverse complement strand
AATAAATTCACAAAACTCAAAAAGCTTAATGAGAAGATCAAGCCCTTGATACACTGAGAGTTCACCCGCACACTCCTGCTATTCAGATATGCCACGTTTAAAGAAGAACCACGGTTCCTTCTGGAAGGAGGACGCGTTTTGCAAAGCAGGACAGCGCATACGTGTTGTCCCGGGTGAACACGCGGTACCCGACATCCCTGCCCGGTGAAGGATTACCCGTCTGCCAGCGTTAAACTGGGGTAAAACACTTCCCAACCAGTGCAGGCGCGGCGCCCCGGCCGAG
>NW_008607743.1:0-7428 GCF_000691845.1 Merops nubicus | reverse complement strand
GTCTGGGGGCAGCCCTGACCCTAAACTCTGACTTGAACCTAAGAGACTTCGAGATAGTTCTGGCTTCTACTAACCCCCCTTTTTTTCAGATCTCTGAATCTCCTGAGATTTATGGAAAGTCTGGATATCAAACGGGAGGTGTGGACTCCATCACCCAGCAGGGGCTTGTTCTATGTCTCTGCTGCCCAAATTTCAATATTTTTAATTATGATCCGTTTTCAGATTGGCTTATTGTTTGTATACAGTGTAGTGCACTGTGTCTTAGAACAAGAGATAATATAAGTTAGATCAGCATCTACTTTTCCAAATCAGCTGTAGGAGGTAATTTGCTATAATAAAACATCCAAAACTATACAAAAGTTAGGAGATTAAAGCTAAGATGTTATTGCCATCAGACCAAATAGCTTCACAAAAAGGTTCTAAATGAAAATGTAATTAGGAGAGGCAAGACCATAAATTTAAATAACATTTAAATATAATTTATTTCCAATTCACATCTTATCATTGTTGTTCAGGAACTTTTCTAAAAATTCTTTTAATGTCACATCTGAAGGGCATTATTAGCTAGGAACTCCGATAAACTTATCATATAGAAGTCAAATCCCAATGCAAAAGAAAGGATTTTTTAAACTCTTATCTTTAATATACTAGTGTCTTTAATGAAGGTCAATGCTTGTTTTTATTCATTTTGTTTTCTTCCTGTGGTATATGGATCTGCAATTTTATTTTCTGTCTTGTCTGGTTTATCTTTGCCTCCAGGAATACACTATTGTTACTAGATGGAAAAGAAGCAACAGAATATTTGTCTTAAAATGACCTAGACATAGATGAATTATTAACTGGAACTTCAGATAAATAGTTTATTATTTTTGCCTTGTTCCTTTCACATTCAGCTACACATCAGATATTTTAAATGAAAACCAAACTATAAAAATGGATTGCATTATATAGGTTCCCATAGATATTAATAGATATAAATTTGAATCATGAATTTTATGTTACATGATATTGATTTGAGGCAAGTATTTGAAATTACTTTTGAACACAGAACAAATTAATGCAACAACTTACATCCAGCTACAGAAATCAGCAAACCTTTGCATTATTTCCATCAATATTTTCATTGTGAAATATTAATTTCATTTCACAATTTATTATATTTTCATCTTTAAAAATAATTGTTATGATGAGAGACCGCAGGAAGACTTATCTCTTTTTGCTTCAATTTAAAAAAAAAAAAAATCCTACCCAAATTTCAAGGACCAATCTTCAAAAAGGGCAAAGAGGATCCAGGAATTTACAAGCCAGTTCATCCCTGGAAAGGTGATGGCACAGCTCATTCTGGTCTCCATGTCTATGCACATGAAGAGGTTTATCAGTAGTAGTTAGTGTGGGCAAATCACGCTTAACCAATCTGAGAGTTATCAGTCTATGACGGTGTGACTGGGTGGGCAAATGAGGGGAGAGCAGTGGGTGTTGTCCACCTTGACTTCAGCAAGGCTTTTGACACTGTCTCCCATAACATCCTCATAGGGAAGCTCAGGAAGTGTGGGTTAGATGAGTGGACTGCGAGGTCTGCTCTGCCCTAGTGAGGCCACATCTGGCATATCATGTCCAGTCCTGGGCTCCTCAGTTCAAGAGAGACAGGGAACTACTGCAGACAGTCCAACAGAGGGCTACAGAGGTGATTAGGAGACTGGAACATCTTTCTTAAGGGGAAAGGCTGAGAGACTTGGAGAAGAGAAGGCTGAGAGGGGATCTTATCAATGTTTATCCATATATAAAGGACAAGAAAACGGGGCCAGTCTCTTTTCGGTGGTGCCCAGTGATAGGACACAGGGCATTGGGCAGAAACTGGAGCGCAGGAAGTTCTACCTCAACATCAGGAAAAAGGCCTTTACTGTGAGGGTGACGGAGCGCTGGAACAGGCTGCCCAGAGGTGTTGCACAGTCATCTTCTCTGGAGAGTTTCAAAGCCCACCTGGAAGCTTATCAATGTTTATCCATATATAAAGGACAAGAAAACGGGGCCAGTCTCTTTTCGGTGGTGCCCAGTGATAGGACACAGGGCATTGGGCAGAAACTGGAGCGCAGGAAGTTCTACCTCAACATCAGGAAAAAGGCCTTTACTGTGAGGGTGACGGAGCGCTGGAACAGGCTGCCCAGAGGTGTTGCACAGTCATCTTCTCTGGAGACTTTCAAAGCCCACCTGGAAGTATTCCTGTGCACCCTGCTCTAAGTGAACCTTCTTTGGCCTACAGGCTGTCCCAGAGGTCCCTTCCAACCCCTACCATTTTGTGATGTTGTGATTCTGTGATTCCAGTTTAAGACAGGTGTTTAAGCTGAACTGCTTTCTTCAGTGGCTCCACTTGTGTCTGTTGATCATAAGGGAAACTTCTCTGCCTTTGGCCAGACGAGTAAGTTCATGTCCTGGGTTTGGCTAGGATGGGATTTCCACCAGAAGTTGGGAGGTGGCCACAGCCAGGATAGACAACCAAAGCAGCCAATGGGCTTATTCAATACCATACTGACATCATGCCCACTATGTAAGGGTGTGGACTAGGCTGGCCCAGACACACTTTCTGTCTGGGGTGGTGCCGTCGGTTCAGAGCAAGTCCAGTCTGTGGGGTTTATATCCCTTGCTTTATATATTGTTTCATTCCTGTAGCTGTTATTTTGTTGTTTACTGCTCCTTTTTTCACTTTAGTAGTTGTTTACTATTGCTTTTGTGTATTAAATTCTCCGTATCTCAACTCACAAGGTTTATATTTTTCTCCCTATTCTATTAGGCTATGGCTATTTGCCTCTATCGTGTCCTTTGATCGAGACATCTAAATTCAGTATGCTTTGTCCTTTTATGACTACACATGGACAAAAAAATCTTTAGTGTTAAGTTTTTTATCATAGAATCAGGAATTTAAAACCAAATTTCAACTACACTGAAACAATTACTTTTGTAGTTGAAGACATTTGAATATTATCTTTAACAAGTAATTAGGAAAATGTGTAAAAAAGAACTTTAATTTGAATATTTTTGAGATACTCTGCACCTAATCATGGTACCCTTGAAGAAAAAGCTAAAACTCCTGCTGACTTCAGTGGGCTCAGGATTATATACACAGCAGGGGACAAGACTCAGTAATCCGTGAGGTCCTTTTCATCCCTACAGTACTACAATAGGAGCAGAAATCTGTAGGGAGCATGATAGTGTCGGGGTTGTAAGGCTTGAGAAGTTTGAATGCTGGAACTTCCACAGAAAAGATTTTTTTGAGAAGTATAACTCATAAATGAAGCTGTGATTTTTGAAATTAAGTTTCTATTTGCTATAAACATTAATGACTACAAGATACCAATACTTCTGATATAGATTTGCATCTTATAATTATCTTAGTTCAAGATTATGATTGTTGCTTAAAGTCTTTTCTTACTGTGAAAAAGGGCAGGATTTAAATTAGTTTTAATTCCAGCATTCAGTTAATGTGCATGGGTGACAAAGCCAAGTGTGAGACATGGAAACCATTGTAAAGTCTTTACTGCAGTATGAGTACATTTATTCAATGCAGAACTGGAAATCAGCTTGAATGCCCTGTCAGTTTGACTAACTCAACCTCCTCTTTTGCATTTCATGTTCTTTTCTTCACTAACAACAGCAGCAGCTGCACTAGTCTAAATTTCCCACAATTATTATTAGGATTTTTTTTTTAAATCCCATTCTTGATCATTCAAATGTTCTATTTCTAGGAAGAGGTAACTACATCAGTTTTTCCGATTTGGCATCTTCACAGTTTACACAGCGTTGCAATTGCCTACATGCCACCAGATTGAGAACAAAAGATTAGTGATCAGAGGCCAGGTTCAGATCTCAGAGCTGAGTTTAAGCATTATTATTATTGGGTAATTCAGAGCAATGAAAATGAGCATTTAGATATCCTATGCTGTTTAAGATTAAGAGTAATTCTGGGCTCTTTTTTCTCTTTTTAGGAGACAATATATCTCACACAGCCATTCAGCTTTCTGTATGCAAACAGATGAATGATTATAGCTAGGAAAGAGAAAACAGTGGTAACTGGACTACAGCTGAGGTCCCTCAGCTTTCTCTGGTAATAAGCATCTGTATCAATCCTCTCCCCTGTCCTCCTGCCGTGTTAGCTGTCTACATCTACCTAGGATCCAGAAGACCTCACCTTTCTTGTAGAGCAGGTGCTGAACAGAAATAAAGCTTGTACATTCTATATAGCAGTTGGTTTATTTGATTATTTATCCATAACATGAGTGACTTTGGTTCTTCACTAGGCTTAACTTGAGAGACAACTAAGCTATTATCTCCTCCCAAAACAGAGTCACATTTTTTCATTCTCCATTCTCTACTACTGTCTTGAAAAGTCTCCTGTGCAGGCAACAATTAAAAAAAAAGTTTGACTATATTAATTCTGCTGCACTCTGGTAATAAGCATCTGTATCAATCCTCTCCCCTGTCCTCCTGCCGTGTTAGCTGTCTACATCTACCTAGGATCCAGAAGACCTCACCTTTCTTGTAGAGCAGGTGCTGAACAGAAATAAAGCTTGTACATTCTATATAGTAGTCGGTTTATTTGATTATTTATCCATAACATGGGTGACTTTGGTTCTTCACTAGGCTTGAGAGACAGCTAAGCTACTATCTCCTCCCAAAACAGAGTCACATTTTTTCATTCTCCATTCTCTACTACTGTCTTGAAAAGTCTCCTGTGCAGGCAACAATTAAAAAAAAAAGTTTGACTATATTAATTCTGCTGCATGAGATGGCCAGTCATTTTGTCACAGTCACCTACATTTAATTTTCATTTGGTTTAATTTTGGACTGCTCCGGCTAGATCTACAGTTATCTAGCTGGTAGCACATCTTCACAGTATAGATGCAATCAAGAGATGACTCTACATTACAGTGTTTAAATTCAGAGTAGAATCACACTTTGTGCAGTGAATAGCATGATTGCCCCTGCCTTTTAATTTGGAAGGAGCAGTCTTGGAGCATCTGAATGGAATTACTTTAGGGTGAAACTAAATTAAAAGATGTGATGCAGGAACACACTGAATGCACTTAACTACTGATGAGGACACCATCCATAGACTGGAGGTAGGGCAGAAGCAAAACTCCCAGAAGTTGAACAGTATGGACATCACACTTTTAGCACCATTCACTCTACAGCTAAGTTCTTAGAGCTCTGTCATTTTCAAATCCAGAGACTAGCAACTATAATCCATAATGTTGGGTTCTGTGATCTGTTTGGGTTTTTTTCTTCAACATTTGGTATGTGGGCTCAGAATGATCTGCAAGTTGTAAATGAAGAGTACATTTGGACAGACTGTTGGACCTTTTTTGTACTCTCTTGAGTCATGACATTTTGTTCATATAAACGTTCCTTGTAAGATCAAAGGGTAGCTGTATTTAGCTGTAGAATCAGTGATAATATCCATTGAATTAAGGTGTCTTTGAAACTGGGTGATGAATGAGAATAAATGGTTTATATTGCACTTGGAGAACAGATACTCATTCTGGCTAATTGTCTCTATAGTTGTTCTTAATTTTGGCCAATATTAGATTAGACTGGTCTCTCTTACTGAAGGGAGATTTTATCCTGGCGTTAATTTTGTTGACTTTTTTTGCTGTGCATAACATTTGCAAATGAAGGTTATTATTTGGGATCAGTTATGTCCTAAGGTTTCAAATTCAGCTGTTTTCTCCCAAGTAAGTTGTATTCTACTTTATCATACTTTCAGACATTGGTGTTTACCACTACATATTTTCTCTAAGACTGTTTTTATACTCAGAACATATGAACTCTCTGCATCACAGAAAACCTCAAATTATTTTTTTTCAAGATATACTGGACTCAGAATAACTCCATATGCAACATTTAAAAAAATAATTACTTTAACACAATGCAGCAGTATCATCTATCATAAAACCGAATGTAGAAAGATAATGCTATTCCTTAAAGATATATAGGTTTTCAAAGCTTCCTAGAAACTGTATCCATATAAATCTCAAATTTATTACCATGGTATGCCTGAACCTCATCTTTGAATACCTAGCACAAACTTTTTTTTTAAAAAAAACCCTATATTTTTCTTGTATTTTGTTTTCAAGCATTAAAAAAACACCCTATTTGTCATATCATGCCTCAAATCTTTTTATCTTTGGTAAGAAAAGACTCATGCTTACAGCATTCTCTGCATTCATTTATGTTTGTGCTATTTTTTAAGCTAATAATCAATCCAATTACTTCTAATTTTTAATAGAAATTCCCTTATTGACCTATATAGACTTTGAAGAAAGACTTTAAATTACCATCTCACCTCAACTTAGAATGTCATATATTTTTAAATACAATAGTTCTTGAAATATGATGAGTGGCTTTTCACTACAGAAAATGTATTCTATCAAGAGTTCATTAATTATTTCTTCTTACTAGTATTGATAATGAGCAATATTTCAATTCTATACTGAGAGGCTTGGAGAGCCACCTGTTTTCTCTATCACTATCTGTAATCTCCCTGTTTTTCCACATAATTTTGTCATTCATTTCCTATATGCTGCTACTTGTTCTGGGAGAACAATAGCTGTTTTTTAAGTGCAAAAAAACATGATTCAGTCAGTATCTACAAATGCAGTTGACACAACCATACATTGATTAATCTCCAAAAAATCTATAAGATGTTATACTAAACGTAATGCAAGTGATAAGTAATAACAAAAGAGCCCACAAAAAAAATTATGCATAACACTTTAAAATGTAATAACATTGATTAACATTAGCCTTGTTTATGTATTTTTCTTCTTGAATAGTCATTTGACATTTTTATCAGTTTCATTTTCTCATCAATTTGAAATGTATTCAGCACATCAACACATTCACATGCAGCATAAGTAAAGTCCCTTAACTCTACAATGACTAAAAAAAAAAAACCCTTTTTTTTCTGGTTTTGCTCATTGCATTCAAGACAGGAGTTACCTCACAATACCAGAGACATCTACATTTGATTTTCACAGCTACATCTGACCTATGCTTGGCCTGTTTCATGCCACTGAAGAGGAATAAATGCTTCCAGGAGTTTCAGATCTGTCCCACTTGAGAAGTGAATTTGATTTGCCTAAACAAAGATCATTACCGACATCTAAGGCTCCCTAGGCTTAAATACCCACATAGCCCCTGCAGGTCTGAGAGAGGATTTGAGGAGGAACAGTACTCTTGTGAATGAGCAGTTAGATGCAGAAGGGATGCCTCAATGAATTTCAATAGCTCTGTATAAATGAGTTGTGCTTCAGATGTCTTATTAGAATTAGACTAATCATACACTTGAAGAGTACCTTCTTTCTTTGAGTCTTAAGTGCTAAATTGTGCTAGATACAAGGAAGTTATCTTCACAGTGTAATGGTTTGAAAACAA
>NW_008607742.1:94388-118542 GCF_000691845.1 Merops nubicus | reverse complement strand
GTCCGCCGAGTTCAGCGGACTGTGACAGGTGCAAACTGCAAAACCCCAATGAAGTGGTGTTGGGGGAAAAGAGAAGGGGGAAAAAAGATCCTTGGGGTGCTGAGGAGCCCACGAAACACCTGAGAACCCAGCAGCCCTGAGCTCTACTTGTCAAGTTGGGAAATATCTGTCAAGTGCAATGGCAAATAGACATATTTCTTTTGTAAACAGCAACAAGTTCTACCTACTTATGATTTCAACACTACAAGGAACTAATAACCAAGAAAATGTGACAATTAAGCCAATAATTAGTATTATAACATTGTGAATAAGTATTATGCATGGCAGAGACACAGTGAGTCTGAACAGGCAACACTGGCAATGCAGCCAGATGACTGAGTTTGTAACTTTAAAGCCCAGATTTTTTGTTGTAAGGATTAAGAGCTAAAAGTTCATGGTCAACTATGACTAGAAAAAAACCAAGATTTATGATTTTTTTTTTGACAAGACAAAAAAGGACAAAGGAAAGAAAAGATGAAACTATCATCAACTGTCTGCAGTAGAATTTACTTTATCACCCTCTCATTTACTTGTTTCATCTGTTGTTAAACTGAGGTGTAAACTAACCAATTTTTTCCTTCTGTAGGCAGAGAAGTTTGGGGACTTCCTTAGCTCTTTTTATGTATTTATTTTTTCAACAGCCAATTTTTGGCCAATATTAATACACATGCTTAAATAACAATTCACTGTTGAATTCTCTCATCCTGCTCATTCACTGCCCACAGGGAGGAAGATGTTTCCAACCAAATTTGAATAACAAATTCAAGGAACCTGTGATCAGGTGAAAAGAAAAAAACATGTGCCCAGATAATTCGATGTGAAATATTAATTTAGGTTTTCTGGGAAAGGTATTTATGGACTACTCTAGTACCAGCAGTAAAGGGAAATAAAGAGAAGTGGAGATATCAGAGTTTTGAGAAGTACTCAGAGACGCCAGCGTGTTTGGGGTTACATGCTCATTTCAACACCAGTTTCCGTGCTTTGTTTAGCAGAATACTGGTGCACAGATGTTAAATAGATATTCTGGTTTGGGGCCGAGAGCCCAAGTCTCTGTTCTTCCAACTAATTACTAATTTTAACAATTAGAGCACAATGTTCTCTCCTCCCTCCTCCAAACACTCCCTCTCCCCCTCGCTGTTCCCATAAGTGAATCCTACATGCTTGGCTCCATCAACCTCCTATCCTCTAAACTCACTCGCATGCTCCATCTCCTATTTTTTTGGTTTTATACAAAGAAGATGCTTCAAGGAGGCATATAACCTCCTATTTTTTTTTTCAGCAGAGCTCTGATGACAGTGGATTTGCCTTACTAATGTACAAGTACATACTTTTTTTTTCATTTTGGGGGGAAGAACAGCAATATTTTAAGGGGTGGGAAGGAAAAAGCAGAGACCAAGTTAGATTTTCTTGCCATGACAGAGCACACAACACAGCAATAAGACAAGACCTGGTCACATAACAATACTGTACAGGAACAGATCAAAAATTATGAAAATATAGCTCTGTATTCCTCTAATAAAACGAAATTTCTGTTACAAGCAATCAGTCACTCCCAAGGTGTCCCAAAAATGAAGTTGTTTCCCACAAGATGATAACGTACACGTGGCAAGGCCGGCTTTTCAAAAGGCAATTTGTGCAAAAAAAACCAGTGGAAATTTTGCCATCAGGCAAGCAGATGCCCATCCAAGAAATCTTCTAAGAACAGGCTTGCAGGCAGGGTAATAAAAGCAAAACATTTTTGGCAGTGGTTCTTGTGCCTGACCAAAGGTTTTTTAATTATGGACATTGATGGTTCATTTCCAAAAGTTCTTCTACAACTTTGACAACTGGAGTTTCCACTCTGTTGATATGAAGCTGACTTTTTTGAAGGTAATGTAAGTACTGTGTAATACATTAAGATAAATTTGACTCTTTAATATTTATAAGATTAGCATTTATATTAGACCATAATGAGCTCCAATTAGTATCATTCCAATCTAACCTAAGGTCTATAACCCAATTTTCTTACATTTCAGACATCATCTTCAAAAGTAAGATGGAAAAGAATTGATTGATTCATGACAACATTTTTTAGGGTCTACTGGGAAGAAGAATTGCTTGAATGATTGATCAGCATTTTTTCATCTGTCGCTTGAGGTATCTTTTATGAAAAATACCTTAGAAAGCTATGAATTCACTGATAATAGCAAGTATTTAGAAATTAACTTACTTTTTTTTTTTTTTTGCTTGTTCAAAATCTAAACATTTTCCTTGCTTGTCAAATAAATCTTTAATTAAATTGATTTCCCTTGTCGCATCCTTTTCACAGGTAGATTGTTAAATTGCTTGAAACCTCAAGGTGTTGCCAGGCTAGCATCTAAATAAATTTATCCTTTATAACCCCTGCTGACACCCTGTGCTCTGCTATAATCAGCAATGCCGTGACTGATCAGAAAGCTCTCCTTGTGACATTTTCAGCTCACATATCCAGCAACCTATCATCTTTTGACTGAGCCTAGTGTATCCCTTGGGAGATGTGAGGTGAAGGAAATACCTCACCCAGGCTGGAGAGTGGCTGCTGGACACACAGAGCTTGTGCTACAAGGAGAAGACACAGAAAATGCTTGCTCCAGACAGGGGGGGTGGAAGGTAAAAGCAAGCCTAAAAGGGATATTAACTTCACAGAGATGCCAGAAGGATGAGCCTCCTCTAACTTCAGGAATCAGTAGGCAGGCAAACATAAAATTGTGAGGATAATTATAAACCATGGGCTTTTTCATGAGTTTCTAAGTTTTCAAAAGAGTAACGTTCACTTTATGCATTTCAGTCAAAATGAGGCTTACATTTTTTTAAGCATTTCTTCAGAAGAGAGTCCTACATCAGATACAGCATGTGAATTGTTGTGGGAATGAAAGCACTACAGGTGTCAGAAGTTGATACATTTGACCAGTGACGGTGCAGTAAGATGAGGCTGAATAATGATGGAACTGTGAGAGGACAGTGCTTTGAGTGCAAAATCCCACATCTCCATCACCTGGACTTTGCAGCATCTCCTTCCTGTAAGCAAGCCCAACGACAGACCCTATTTTTTCTCCTAAAGAATTGCACAGAAACAATTATACCCATATCAAAAGAAAATACATTTTCCACAATGTTCAGCCTACGTGAACCACAAATAATTTATGTATTCATAATAAAATAACACAGGTTAATGTGCATGTAGAACCTGATTTACATGTATCTCTTCAAGCAAGGTCTCCCACCTGCTTTTAAGCACCCTCCCATTAGCCAGTATTGTTCCCTGGTAGCATAAACCAGTCCACGAACCATCCTATGCTTTTGCACATGGTCTTTAGTTTAGATTTTACTTTATGTGACTCTTCATAAACATAATTAAATAAATATAAAACCTTTCCTTAGAAGTCATACTAACAGATGCTGCTCTGCCCATGGCTATGCTGCAATAGATACCAGTAGTCAATGAAAGCAAAGATCAAAATAGCATTCAAAAAGTTACCTTTGCTCTCAGCTACTTCAGTCTCTCATATCTTCCCACAAGATGAGCATATTTTCTAGCCTATAACTCACTGGGAATAAATGTCACACTAAAAGGCATAAACCTTAGGTGATGAGCCTACCATGAGCCCCTCATGCTACACTTTACAGCTTTTCTGTCTCCTGCAGTGCTGCCCCTCTCTTGTCCCTCAATCTGAATTACAAGGCTAAGACCCTAGCTCAAAGCCTATTTTCAGGTTTCATAAGCTATGTTTTGTATTCTTGCTTTCCCGTAAAAACAACAAAATTTATCCCATGTGCCATGTGAGCTCTAATAAATAATTGCCTTCTTCTAGTAATTTCCATCTCAATTCAGTCTGTGCTATCAAAACCCCCTACACAGGTATCCAGTTCAGCTCATAGCCAGCAGTCCGTCATTGCTAATGGAATATTATTCACCTTGTGTGATGTTTCTGTTATCTCAGCATCTGCAGAAGGCATTAAATGGTAGTAGTACCTAGAACACAATAATCCTTCATTTGCTTACTTCATGAAGTAACCTCAGTGATCTCTACTCTCTTCCCCTTTCAAGTAAAATCTACTAACTCTCAGGTTCAGCTGGCAATGTCTCTTCTTTGCTGCTTCAATTTTATACTTTATGCTTAGAAATTGTAAAATCAGTTTGATTCAAAATGCAATGCAGCAAAGGATTATGGAGAGATATAATAGAATTGCTTAGGTTGGAAAAGACTTTTAATATCGAGTCAACAAAGGTCCTGAAACAGAGATACCTTTTAGACAGGTTACATAATTCAGAAATACTGTTTCTGTAAACCTTCCCTACCACAGCATCTTGCACATGCTCATCCATTGAAATCTTTCCTTGCATGACCCACCAGGTTTCAGGAAAGTGAGCTCCTTCAGTGCATCAGATGTGCCACACACGTTCTTACACTCTTGCAACTGAAAATCAACAGTGAAAAAAGTTGTTGCTGGTAAAAGATTAAAAAATTATAACTCCATGGCAAAAAAAAAACTATAAAAAAAATGTCAGGACTGGAATTTACATATCTGAAGTAAAAGAAATTAGATGGACCCTTAAAAGTCCATCGGATTTGTGATTAAACACAGCACATACAACATACTTAAATTCAAGGTGACATGGTAATTGTATGTTTGAATAGTTTAGAAGACTAGTTTACAGTTACTAAAATGCTTGAGATATTGGTTGTCCCTTCAATGACATATTTCCCTCCCTATCCTAAAATGATAGAGGTGTCTTAAGCTGGCATTTTTCAGCTGATATTACAATGAGACACTAGAACAATGGAAAAGTCTAATGACTGAATTAGAAAGCATCTTGCAGCCAAATCCTGTATCAGTATCCAATGTTACAGGCACTACTGAGGAAAACATTTCCTATTTCCTTTATGCCTACACTCTCTGTTTTTTTTTAAATTTTAGCCCTATCTTTCTCTGCATCATCCATGTTGAATAACAATTGCCAGTCTGGGGCAATGAAAAGTGTGAGCAATGAATCTGAGTGTCCGTTTTATTTTGAGTGTACAGCATTGGTGGGAGAAAAGAGATGGTTAGCTAAGAACTCATTAAGTTAAGCACACAGACAGAGAAGCTGCCCTGAAAACAAACATACAAGAAGTCAACTCAGTAGCATGTTTCCAGTGACAATCAGAAGTAACTCTAGAGGTAAGCTTAGTACTGGGAAAGACATAACAATACTCTTAACACTTCCTCGGCTTCCACACCTTTTCACCTCTGGGTCCTTTTGAGCAACATGTGGCCTTTATTTAGTCAGTAAAACCCAGTGGACTGCTACTGCCTCAATCTCTGCAGCTTTCCTTGGGTTGCATGTTGTCTCGGCTTTCACACGCTGCTCTGGGAAGGATTCCATACCTCATACACACCATGAGTGCTGCTTTCTTCTGCCGGCTCTCAGCACGACTTCTCCCAGCTTCTTTATCCCCACCACAGGATCAAATAGAAGTTGCACAATATTAATTCCTTCCAGTAATGTTTGTAACTTCTCTATCCATTCGTTGCAAGCACACTTATCACCATGATGTCTAGGGGCTCCTCCAGAGCTCCTCCTGCTTTTGCAGGGATGTAGCAACAGACAAAAATGCTTTAATCCATCTGCATGCAGCAATAAGTTTGTGACCTTTATTCTCCAAGGCAGACCTCAGTGTTAAGGGTGTATTTGTGACCAGGAGATTCAATTGCAGCTGAGGGATCTGCAAGAATCGCTCTCAGACAGCTCTGATAAGAGAGTGCACAATATACCTATCAGTGATGTGGTAGATTTGATACCAGTGGTCCATAGAGACCTTCAGTTTATCTCTGCCTGCAATACTAAAAGAGGAGTGAGAGTAGGACTTAGAAACAGCTATTCTCTGTGTCAATGTTTAATGCATTTTTTTTTTAGCTATTTCAATTACAAAGTTTTTTGCTTTTCAAATGTTTTTTATAGGATTTCCAGTAGCTGTGGGTTGGTTGGTTTTTTTTCTTTTTTTTTTTTTTTTTTTGATAAAGATGCAAATAGCTGAAACACAGATGTGCTATTTAAATACAACAAATGGTTTTTTTTTCCTTTTTATTTTTTTGCTTCAAGCATGCTCCCTTCCACCAGCAAAGATTTTATTGCTAAGCAAAATACTTTTTAGAAAACCAGGTCCATTTTTTTCCATTTGAAGCAAAATGGCTGAGCCACTATATATGAGCCAACATATTTTCAAAAATTAGTATATCTAATTTAAAAAAGGTCCTTGGGATCTGCTTTGAAGACTACTACATAGTGACTTACACGACTTGTATATCTCTCGGGACCATAAACTCAGCTTAAAGGTACAGAAAACTGCAGTGATTTGATCAAGGATGTTGCTTAAAAATAAAGTATTTGCTAGAGGTAAAATCACTTATTGGCATTTTAAATAAACCGTCAGTCTTCACGATTTCCTAAAGCCCTTTTGGAGTATTTTGTCCAGAAGAGCATTTCCTAAAGGCTTTTCTCATGTCTGGAAAAGGGGCTTATTCACAGAGAATCATTTATGATTTGTCTTCAAGGTATATTCTGTTTTTCAGACAAGGTCTTCTGTGGAAAAACAAATAGTTCAAGACAGAATACTTTGAACTTCAAAACTGCCTAAATTTCCCCATGCCACATAACTAACTCAGCCTCATGTCTTTTGCTATAAATATTTCAAAATACCCAGCAGTGACCTGATCTATGAGCTAGGTCAGTGGAGCCTGGCTATTACTGACTCTGACACTACACACAATATTTTGCACCATTTTCCATGAAAATCCTGAGTTCTTTACATATCAAGCACTAGCCTGCATCCACTGGGCTGCAAAACCAAATCCTGAGGAAATCTGACATGATTTCAGCAAGTAAATGGAAAGTTGTTGGCCATGTTTTAAAACAGGCTCAGGATTTCTCTCCACCTGCTACTGGGCCATTTATCAGCATGGTCCATCACATACACTCCTGAAAGATGAGATTTTATCATTCATTGCATTCCACCGTGTGCCCAAACCCCTGAAATTCCTTCTTTTTTAACTTCAAAGATTAAATAACTCATCCAGAATAAAATAACTCATTTTCTGCACCTTAAATCCCCAATCAACACCAGCAGGAACTGCTCATTTATTCCTGAGATACTCTTCTGGATTCTTTTCCTCAAGGACATTTTACTAAAAGGATATATAGCTATTGAGCTGTTTCAGAATTTGAGCAATAGTTTATAAAATGAAAGCTATATTGCAGCAGATGGAAAGAAATGGCAGGAAATGGAGACACTGGAGAGGATCAGCTGTGGTTCTGAATCTCTTGCAGGTGTGCCATGATTACCTAGTGGATCACACAGGTTGTTGTGCTCTGAAGAGAAAAAAAAGGCACTCACTGAAGCATGTTCTGCAGGCCAAATTGTTCAAAGTAATTCTAACTGGAAAAGAAGAGAGAAATTTGTCCACTGTTGTAGCATATCTTATTCTATTCCACTGAAAGCACAACTGGGAATAACGTGTCCATCCAAATGGCTTGTTCAGAGCTGACGGCAATCTAATCACTGTCTTATTTAGGTTGATAGATTAAGGGGAACAAGAGGCAGTTTAATCAACTCTAATCTTTTCCAGCCCAGAAGCTGTATTTCAGCTAGTGTTGTAATTGAGGATATCTGTGTTGTGGAATGACTGTGCATAAGGCATTCAGTTACCAGCCTGGAAGCTGTATGAACATCTTATGAACCACCCTCTAATACCTAATTTAATGTAAGGTTCTGCTTCACCAGATGTAAAAAAACAAAAACAAAACAAAACCTAACAAAAAAAAAAAACAAAACAAAAAAAAAAAAAAACAAATCTCTATAGTAGCAGGATTAAAGGTTTTTTCAATATATGTGTCTTTTGGAATTAAAAGATGGAGTGATCTGCTTTCAGTTTTCATTACTAAAAGGTTAGCTCCTCAAGCTCATTAGCTCAGTTGTGATTGGCTCCTATTGTCCATAATACTTTTGTTTCTTGATGAGTAAGCAGAGATTTCAGAAGCAGATGATCCTTATGATGAATTCAGAATTATTTTTTCTCTGTGTAATGTTGTGTGCCAGTTTAATAATCCAAATATTAATTCTGGTGGAAATCATCCACAAGTGATCCTAGTCAAAAACTTCTCTCTTGCAATCTCATTCTGTATGTTTCTATACAAACCCTTTTTGATTTTGAATATGGCAAAAGAGGACACAGACAAGAACATTAGTGAAAATGGAGATTTAAAGCTGTTTCAAGCTTGAATGTTTTAACAGCTTGTCCAAGCAGGAGAGTTCATTGCTGTAGCATTTAGGTCAGTTTAGTTCTTGACTACTGTGATTCATCACCAAGGAGCTAGATTATGTTTAGTTTTGATTTTATTATTCCACTCTGACTTTTACTGTAGGGCTATAGTGTAAGGATAGTGAAATCAGCTTTTTAAGTATTTAACAGGAAAGATTCTAGCAAAAGAGCTAGAAAAGAAAAAAAAAAAGCAATAACAAATGGAACATTTATTGTGAGAAGTTATGAGAATTATTTTGCCAATTGTCAGCTAAACATCAAGCATTTTCATGTTAACTTGGAAATAGCAGTCTCCATTGAGAAACCCCAGCAGCTGAAATCCTGCTATTCACAAGAAAATATTAAGAAAAAAAAAACTCTTACTAGACAATATTACTTTGTATTATCTACCAACCCCTACGCATGAGCTCTTCTCTTGAATGTCCCCACTTTGTTTCACACTGTTGTGTTTAATGGCCTCATTTGTGTATTGGTTCACATTTTCATTATATTTTGCCATTTAGCATTCTCCATGATTGTGTTTCATTGAACAGATGCACTACGGTTTCTCTGCAGCAAATTCTGTGATCCATAATTAGATGTCAATATGTTTTCTTGTAATGCTATTGTGAATTAAACACATTTTTAGCTGCGTGGACATTAATTAAAATCATATGCTGAATTGTTACATCTTTTCAAGCCAGTTGGAGAAAATACTTCTGGTTTACTTGAGCGCCGTAGAGCATTCCATTTTATTTCTTCACTGGTTACTGTACTGGAAGAATCCACCCCTGTCCCACCCCAAATGACGCAATATTAACGTTCATAACAAGATCAATCCTGCCCTGGGATGCATGGATCTCAGCACTGAAGAATGCCTTCAGTCATATGCACATAAATCAGAGCTGAGGGCACATCCTCTCTCTAGGAACTGAGATCTACACTGATTAAAAACATCAGGGTAAGACTCAGAGCTTACCTTCATCCCAGGTGTCACTGCTGATACAGGGACACATTGGAGAATAAATGTATTGGAGTAGGAAAAAAGGACCTTAAATCAGGGAAGAACCACGTCTCTAGTCCCAAACTACGCACCTACAAGGAAAGTTTAGAAACCTGACTGCTGTTAACAGCTAGGAGGGGGAGAGGGAACAAGAGTAGTACCAAGATCTTGCATAATCACTGACACGTTTTATATACTAAATGATGTAATTTTTTTTTTGCCTGTAGGGGAATCAGTTTTGATGGGCAGGAGCTAAGAATTTTCTTTTAAAAAAAAATCTATAGCAGTAAGTTTTGGAGGAGGTTTCAAGCAGGTCCCAACAGAATGAATGGCATAAGGCTGGCATAAGATGTGTGAAATAACTGTAAACAGCTAGTGGGATGTGAGCTAGTGAGGAAAAGAGCAAAGAACAGCTTAAAATAATAAGGCGAGCCAGTGAGAACCAATATTCTTCCCTATTATTGTAGGTGGCACGTCCTTCCAAAAACACCCTTTTGGTTAGTGTAACATTTATTTCTACTTCCTACTCACTAAGGGCAAGTTTTGCCTCCACTTCGCAGCTGCTAAAGTTTTCAAGACATAAATGATGCAATTCAGAAGAGTAAAAGCAGGATGAAGCAGGGAAACTGGGGTTCAGCCTCTCCTCTGCTTGGTGGAGGTTCCTTCTGGGCAATATAGTGCTGTGGAGTGCAGAGGGGCAGAAACGAGCAGAAGACATACCCATGAAAAATAAAAGAGACTAAGTACATCCCTCATTTAAACACCCCATGTGAGGTTGAAATGTTCAAAGGGAGGGCTCTGCACTGCCCTGTTTCCATTCTCCTGCTGTGGCACATCCCAGTCCCTCTCTCCAGAGAGTTTAGTTACAGGTGTGAATTTGCTCCAAGAAGAAACAATAACCTAGATAAGAGCCAAATTCTGCTTTTTCATCCAGTTGTGTCATGTTACACCACACAAACACGCACTGCAGAATCTCAGTAGCTTTCAAATGACAGGCTGAGGACTGGATTAGATGGTAGAACATACAGGAGAAAAAGAAAGAGATTAATCCAAGCCATTTAAATGAGCTCCTGTCATCTGTGGAAACGTAAAGCTGCCCTGTGACACTGTTAAACCCCACTGGTGTTTGGCTGCAGTGGGAAGCCTTTGCTAACTTGGGTACAAAAGCAGCTTTTCTGCAGCTTTCCTCGCTCTGTCCTCCCTCACCCCTCTCCACATGCAGCTGTAAAAGGAAGATTATAACTGGAGTTTGTGGGGATGTGCCTTCAGCATTTTCCAGAAGATGCTAATTGATTAAAATTTGAATCTTTATAAGATGGGTATTTGCAAAATGAGACATTCAGAAGTAGAAACGGAAAAAAATTCTTCTTCATCTCATTTCATTGTTATTTTAGTGAAAAGTTCAATTTTTTTCACTTTCAGAAGATACAGAAAGACTTATGCGAGAACAACAAAAAAAAAGAAACTTATAAATGACTGCCTTCTCCCAAGTTTTCAGCTTGTGAAAGTTAGAGATTGCAATTTCTCCTCCTGACTTAGCTCTATTTTCGGTGAGAGCACATGCGGTTCTAATGAGTGCCATTAGGTCCGTGACAAATTTTCTGAGTATCAAACCTACTTATGGTAAAACACAGACTTCACAAAATTAAAAATAGTGTATTGAGTTCTTAGGAGATTGAAAGGCAAACATTCTGAACTGTGAATAAGTCAATTTTTTAAAACCTGTAAGAAATCTCAAATTTAGAGAGGAGCTCAATTTGCATGCAAGATTTACTGTAAATTTTGAACACAAACATCATTGAAATCTTCACAGAATTAGGTTATATGAAAGGCAACTTCTGACTGAAGACTCTCTGCTATTTGCAAGTATCACATAGGCAAATAGCAAGAGCAGTTATGAGTTTAAAGTCTATAGATCAAGGCTTGGATTCTCTGAACACATCAAAAGTCTCATAGCAGCTCCCAAGGTTCTGCTGATTAACCCAGTAGGATATTAATTAAGGAAACATCTGCCATCCATACTCAGCATTCTCTTTCACCAATTAGGAGAGATCTGGGTAATTCAGACTTCTGAAGCACATCTTTTTTTTTTTTTTTTCTTTTTCCCAGAGAATTGTCTATACAGCACTGACTGAAATAAGCCAGTTTACTACTAAAACAGACTGTAATGCCTACTGAAAGTAGCAGAACTGAAGGAAAAAGAAGATTATAATTTTAAAAATAGTTCAAGCTACCTGACCCAGTTTTGTATAGCTGCTGGATTCTCAGGCAGGAATCTTCTTGTGCCATGTACTGGAAGAACAAGGGGTTAGACAGTCCCTTCCCAGAGAGAAAGGTCTGAAACAAAGCAAAACAAAAGAAAATTTCACTTTTCTGAAAAGACTAGTTAAGGAGAACACGGTTAATATTTTTTAAAGGTGTGTATAAAGAGGTCAAAGTTAGAAATACAATCATAATTCTTCTTGATCTATATCTGCCTTATGACCCTGTGGTACTTTGTAACACTGATGGTGGCATTTGTAAGACTACAATTGAAGGTATCACGCTGCTTCTGTGGTGCCTACTTTCCAGAGGTTTAAACATTTCACTTAAATATAAAAAAAGCGTAGCTGATTACCAGATCTTCACTTCTCTTGCCAATGAACAGCCCTGCCCAGTTTCCCCCCCTTCCATCCTGCCTTCTCTAATCAAAGCCAGGCAATCGGTGAAGCCAGTTGTGCCTACTCAAAGCTAGCAGAGCCCATCACTCTCCCAAAGCTCTCCTGAGTCCACCACCTTGATCACACCATCTTCCCTGAAGTCCATTTAGTTCCCTCTTCTCTCACCTGCTGTGGTCTTCACCTTGTGCTTCCACCCTGTCCCAGTCACCTCTCCTCATGCTCTGCTGAGATGTCAACATCTCTAACCCATGACAGACACTTTGTGCTTTCACTCTTGCTGCCCATGAGAACATGGGGCTGCCTGTAGACACAAAGAAACACTTATTTTTCCTATTTCAACCTTTAAAAATTGCTTTGCCTATTTCTAACCTTAAAAATTTCTCCTCTGCCATGATGCTTTGAAAAAAAATTGTCCATGGTTAAGCAGCTGGTGTGCCAAGACCACTGCCTACTGTGCCAGTCAATTTCCTCTTATTTTTAACACTCCCCATGCAGGACCAACCATCTGTTTCTTGTTTTATCCTTCGATTGCAATCTTTTGGGGATGGGTTTATTTCTGTATGCTTAGCACCAGCCAGACTGGGGTCAGTGAACCCAGGCAGCCCCATTCAGTAGTATATAAATAAAAAACGTAGCTCTTCCTGCTGCAGTTGTGGGGACTGGATTTATTTTCCTTTTGCTATTAGAATAGGAAGCAATCCAACATTTTTCATTTAGTTAATTTTTTTTTTTTAATTAGAATCCGATAAACACGTAGAGAAAATAATAATAATAAATTGTTGTTGTTTTCAAAGGTATGTAATGCAATAATACCGTTTAAGAGTATAATTGATTACTGAACACCAAGTATCTGCACTGAACCTTTCTCCCCCACATAAGAACCCTGAATCCCAAAGAAATGTATGATGCACTAGGTTAGGTTGCTTAATTCTTAATTACCACTGAGACAGAATACAAATGGAATTGTGATTAACTTTATAACAAAAGAAAGTGCAGAAGAAATGGGAAAAAGAAATATAAAAACCTGGAGTCTTGGAAGAATCCTAAGTTTTCCTAAGGTGATCTAAAAAGGCTTGATTTCAACAGTTGCCTAGCAGTAAGACCTGCTTTGAATAAGTGAAATATCTACAAACCAGAATTACAGGACTCAGGTAGATTCAGCCCTCTGGCTTGGTACCATCCAACTCATTGTTAAACCTCAGGCTGCATCAAATAGATGTCAAGGTTTCCCAAACTTGCAGACTTCACTGCCACCAAAGAGGTGATTATTTTGTCCCTGCAGTTGTCTTTTCCAGCTTGTCTTACAGAACCCTTGTCATGCTGCTTTACACAGGAGGGACATGGCAGGTGGCAGATCATTTTGTGAATAGGCTTTCATAAGACAACAACAAAAGGTGGGAAAGGCAGCTTCAAATCCCCTTTTTGCCTAAGGAAATGTGAATGCCTTTTGCCATACGAGCTCCTTAGCTGTCCAGAAACAGGCATAGTCTGTGGTGATGCTACACCAGTTGATTCTCCTGAAGATATTCCATTAATTCATGCAAAACTGGACCTGTAGCCCTTAGACTTTCCTGCCATTTGTCCAGAGTCCAGTGTATCTTCATGGATAATGAAGTGTGGGAATGTTTTCTATAAATGTCAGAGAAGCTTAAACATTTTAGGGAATATTTCTCAGAACTGAAAAGTCTTTCTTAGTCCCAACCACGCCCAGAACCATGTAGTTAAACAGCAAGCTGGAAAGAAAGGATTTGAGTTTCAGAAGTTACACGTTGAAGAAGCGGGTTTAATCATCAGAATTTTGGCCTGAGGTGAAGAATGGTGATTAATCACCTAATCACATTCATTTTCTGTATCTAGTTATGCATATGGTACACTCCGTTTCTAAAATGATCCTGCAGGAAAAATGGCAGTGTGGTGTACCTGGAATATAGAAACAAGAGAGAGGAAAGGAAAGGAAAGGAAAGGAAAGGAAAGGAAAGGAAAGGAAAGGAAAGGAAAGGAAAGGAAAGGAAAGGAAAGGAAAGGAAAGGAAAGGAAAGGAAAGGAAAGGAAAGGAAAGGAAAGGAAAGGAAAGGAAAGGAAAGGAAAGGAAAGGAAAGGAAAGGAAAGGAAAGGAAAGGAAAGGAAAGGAAAAAATCCAACAAGCTAATATAAAAGAGAACAGAGACGGGGGTGAGGGAACAAACAATCAAACAAACACCCAACAGAACAGTGGTTTGCCTGTAATTTTATCGTTCGGTCATTCTTGATTTCTGAAATCCAAGAGAAAAAGGATGTTATGAAAACAAAACTTCTGTCCCATGGATATTTACTAGTGTTTCAGATGACACTATGAAATCTGCCTTATTTTAAGAATTTTCAGAGGATTATTTCTCCCATGTCTCTGTTTTGAATTTGACATTCATGAAAAAGAGTTACTAATAAAACTAACCAGATCCACTCTTGTACAGAATCAGATAACCTATCACACATCCAGACAGCAAACCTCAAAACACAAGGGCACAATCCTGAAGGCTTCTGCTCAAGGAAGTCTTATTTCTGTGAAGACAACCCTAGAATACCAGTACATGTTTTTTTTCACAAACACAACATATACAATGCTTCACATCTGGAGTACTCTGTAGAAGAAGCTTAAATGTGCCAAGTTATGTGGTGCTTGCTCTTGTAGCAAGTGTCTGCTAGGGATTTATAGGGGAAAGTTTTGCTTTGGCAAGGGTGATAAACATGTACTAATAATAGTTTTCCATTTCAAACATTCACATTTCCACAGGTAGATAGGGACAAACAAACTTATCCATTGGTGATCTAAACCAAAACACGAACCCAGAGGTGAAACCCACTGTGCCAATAAATGGGTTCTCCTATCCTAGACCCACAGGTTGCAGAATAAAGGAAATAAAGCTATCATTCATTGTGGCTTGTTCCTTGTGTTGCTATATGAAAGCAATGGCTGATGAGCAGCTGCATCATCCTGGTGCAAACTCAACGAATCTGCCCCAATATAAAGACAAATCACTCGAGTTATTAAGAGAAAAGATAAGCAGTCACTAGGAGAGGAGCTGATTATTCTGCCATAGTATACTATCCTCTCAAATGTCTGGATTTTGTTTGATTTTTCCCCATCAAGTGCCAGAACGAGCTGGCTGTCAACAACTCACAGGTTCCTTTTACAAAGCTGTAGATTTTCCAAGACTCTGCACCAAACCAGAATTTGTGATGATTTACACCCACTCATGCTGTACGTGCAGATGGAAATCTGAACAATGAAACAAAGCCTGCATATATCCTTCCTTTTGTGACCTGCAGTTGCAGGGCTTTGTATGGAGCACTGGACAGTAGGAGAGGCTTGATATGGAGTGCTGTCTAAAGATTGCAAAGATACATCTCACCCAAAAAATTAAAATAATTAAAAATTAACAACAACAGAAAAATAATCCTAAAGAACTGGTTCCTGGCAGTAATAACCACAGAAAAGTTTCTATCCATTTTTCTGAAGGTACTTTCCTATGTGCATCACTGACACTAAGTTTCATTTCTGAACTGTGAAATTTGTATGAGGTTTGGGCAATGGAGAAACCACACCCTATTCTTTTCTTGCCCAAATTATATATCAGTATAGTCCTTATTGCCTGTGGCTGTCTTACCTCTGTTCAACAATGATAGGAATACACAAAGAAGCAGTTCTACCATTGCTTAGATGCACCAGATGTGAACAGCTGGAAAGGGGAGAAGTGGAGCTGAATGTTTCCCTTCAGAAAGCTCTAGGCTCTGTTTTTTGTCAATTTTCAGTCAATTCATAATATATTGATACTCAGAATGACCCGCGTTGTTAGGTTTTTCCTTCATGTGATAAATGAGTGTTGCTAAAGAATAAAGTTAAACCATAAGTTCACACAGATAAGCCTTCTAAACTGGCTATAAATCTGAAGTGGATGACAGCTTCTTAGCTAGCAGAGTGTATTCATTCAGCACACAACTAAAATAAAAGACTCAGACTTGCCCTAGGCACTTACCTGGGGCATTTCTGGGTTTTTTTTTTGGAAAGAACTAACAGCTTCTCGTGCTTACTGTCTTTCAGCCTCCCCAGGTATATGGTAGCACCAGTACTTGGCAATGTCACAACTGTCTCCATCCAGAGTGGTAATTCACACCATCTCATCACAGATAACTTCCACATTATTCCAATATCCAGAAGGAGCTACCTCATCTATACATCTGATGATGTATAAAATATATGAACTCAAGCTCAGCTCACTGAAGATTTTTTTTGTGGATATAAATGCTTTGCAACAGTATTATTATCCCTTTTATATAACTAAAAAATATTAAAACATAAAAAGCTAGTTAAACTTTTGGATCCCTGTTTATGACTTGACTGATACTTAAATTTTCTTTTGGCTTGGGAAGCACGGAGATGGTTGTGTCTTAATGCAATATCATAACTCAGTCTTATCACAATGATTATGATGAGTAAATTCTGTTACAGACTGCCATTACAACTGAAACGAGCAAAACGTGTAATTCTGACCAAAAGCAACGTGCAGCTCTGTGTAATTTGGACTGTAAAGCACCCACTGTGAGATTTTGTGGCATTCATCAAAAAAGGTAACAGTTTTTTGTATTTCCCTTCTATGTGCAACCTGTAAATTTTTTTAAATGGTAAAATCAGGAAAAGCACCATCATTAAACCCTGCATGATGTTAAATTTGCATTACATCTAGCACATTATGTACATTTTGTCAGTTAGCAGGGCCTGTATAGACCCATGCACCATTAATTTTGGATGTCTGTCGTATGACTGAAGGATCTCAGGGTCATCACTGCTCATACTGACATGGAGAACTCAAAGCTAGGTCAAAAAATATCCAGATCCTGAAAAGCTCACAATTCATGTGACTTTCAGACTTTTGACTGTTATTATACCAGCTAGGTTAGAAGCTGGTGCTCCTCACCTGCACTGAACGAAGAGTTGAAACGTTTATCAAAAAATGGCCCTGTTGAAGTATTCATAGTTTCCATATCAGAAATTTTTGGTAAGCTAACTGGCTCACATATTCACACGCTCACAGAAAAAGGAAAAATAAATCCCCAGCATATCTTGAACTGTTAGGAAGTGTACCTACATATCTAACAGCCCCAAAAGTCCCACTGTCTTCCAAGAAGTGATGGCACAACTGTACAGCCCATACACAAGTAAAGTCTCTCTGATCTTTCCAGGTAAAATTCCTCCCTCTCCTTCTCCTTCCCTTGCAATTCCACACACCCACACAGTACTGGAGGAATTTCTCCACGCAAGGAACTGTGTCAGAAGGAATCAGTCTCTGCAGTTATGCTGCAACAGGCAACACAGCCCCACTGCACCTCCTGTGCTGAGAGGGGAGAAAAATCAACTTCCCTTTCCAAGAGACAGATTGCTATTCATTTTTTTTCATTATTATTATTTCTGCAGCGTTTCCTCACTCTATCTCCCCACTTTCAGTCCATCATGAGTGTCATAAAGGGATTTTAAGCCATGTTATTGCGTTTATGCAATATGCTCAAAGTGCTTTTGACTCTGGGTTCTTCCTATAACAATCAGGATAGCTGTTTTTTTTTTCCATAGCTATTTCTTTCTGTCTGACAGACTGCTGTTAATCACATGCGTAACAGCATCCTGAACTATAATAAGTTTATGTGGTTTGAAAAACTGTTATGTACCCCTCCCTTGTCCCTGTGCCTGTTACCACAAGTTATTTTCACAGGTTGATTTTTTGGAGGGTTGTTTGCTGTTTTGTGGGGGGTTTTTTTGTTTGTTTTTTTCTTTTCTTTTTTTTTTTCATCTAAACACATCTTTACGAAGCTGAGATTATAAAACTGAAAGGTGTTTTCACCATGTTTTCATTATTTGCTGACACAACCTACTTGCGTTGAGAAGAGCTCAAAGAATCAGGAGAAATTAGTGAAAAATGCTTAGAGGAGTAACAGACATTACAGGTAATGTTTCTCTGATTCCTGGATGCTGAGGAAACTTGTCTGCTTTGTAAACAGAGGCCTTAAGCACCTAAAGTAGTCAAAAAATCAACAGGACTTTGATTTATAAATCATAGATTCCTTAAAACTTCAATACTCCTATACTGGTTTGTATAGGAGTAACCAAGCAAGTTCTGAAGGTTGCCATAGCTTTTCCTCTTGAAGGCCTTTACTGCAAATAACAACCTTAAATACATGGTGGAGATGAAATGGAAAGGTTGTTCCACCTCTCCCAACCACATGTAACCTGCAGGGACAAATTTTAAGCTTCACATTTGGGTTTTTTTTTATATTCAAGTCATAATATTTGGTAAGAAGATGGAATAAATTGCATAATTCCAGTTCATGAGAGTCTTGTTTATTAAAAGCTGAATTTTCCAGTATTACCTAGACATCTAGGAGATGCAGTTAAAGCAGCACACTATTAGCAGTACCAGAACATACAGAAGAAATAGCTCCTCCACCCCTGTACTGGTCCCAGTGCAGAAGATGGGAACAAGCAGACATCAGCAGGTAGCAAGCAGACATCAACAATTTGCTCTAAAACAGGTCAGCAACACAAGGTTATTGATCAAATGAGCATCAGGAAAGCTAATGGAAAGATCCTTCAGCCATCCTTATCCTTCCACCTTTTTTTTACAGTGTTGACCAGGAGCAATATGGGGCTAAAATCTGCATGGCAGAGCAGCACTCTCCACTTCATGAGATTTCTGCACAGGTCACTCAGTCACAAACCTGTGCCTTGTGCAGCTCTCAGCAGACATTCCTATTCAGTGTGTTCATTAACATAGAAATTAAAAAAAAAAGAAGGAAAAAATGTTTGCCTCAGCTGCTTTTTTTATCCAGCAAGGTGTAATGATAGTATTGATCAAATTTGCCTTTATTTCTAAATATGTTAGGTTTCAGTAGAGGATTCCTGTGAATTAAAAGTTGGCAATTGTTCTAATCTTGGCTTCTGAAAATGTGTAATGAAATACATATTGCAGAATGTGGAAAGCAACCACACTGGAGGCAAAGCAGAGCCATGCACTCACCATTGTATGTGAATATGCTAAACCAGAAAAACACAGAATTTTCTTGAAACAGGTCATGGTTTCCTTAGGCTTACAAGAATAAAAAGTTTCATTTCATTAGACAGAAGTGCTGAGGGGAGCCAGAGGAACTTGTGCATTGTAGCTGGAAGTAGTAAGAGCTCTCTCACAGCCTTAAGGGCTTGTTCTCACAAAACAAGTTCCCTCTTTTAGGGATACGACTTCCAGTAAAAACTGGAACTAAAGCATCAAGCACACAGGTAAACGTAGTGGTATGAAAGCATCTTTTCTTCTAGGAAGGGTTTGTTTTACTGGAATTTATGGTTTATAGTAGAGCAAGACTCAATAGTAATAGTATCACTATAGTTTGTGACTACATTAAATAGTATTTTTTTATATTTAAAGCTGGAGACAGTTTTCCCACAAGCCCATGGCAGAGAGCTTTCCTTCATCAGACATCATTCTGCTGAGAAGGACTGATTGCTTTTCCCTGCTACCATTACAGAGTGCAATGGTTGTTAGCCACATTTGGCTCCCAGGCCTCTGAATTCCTATAAAGAAACAAACTGGTCTAATTTGCTTTCCTAGTGCTGTGCTATCAAACATCACCATGTGTTTGCAAATAGCAAAGTCAATGTGAGGAGCCCCACATTTTAAGCCAAAGAGCTCAAAGCTAGACTTTTTCCTTTCAAAAAGACTTAAGAGAACAATCTGTAAATTAGCTTTTACCCAACAAAAAGTCATACATTAGTGAGAAGCCTGGCTATTCCCAATCTTTAAAACTACTTAAAATGACTGTAGCAGGGGTATTATCCCATGTAGTGTGCCAAATGTAAGTAGCTATATTCCACCCACCTAAGTTCTTTCTTTAGTTTAATTGAATGGTTGAATTGAAGTGTTTTCATTTCCTGCACTAAAATGGTGTGCAACATCCCAGCTCAGATTTATCCACCTTCTTTCAATCAGCAATATGTTTCCGTGGAAATGTAAACCATTCCATTATGTATATGAACTCACTTGTGATCTCACGTGCTAAGAGACACTGATAACATGAGTTATTTGGTCTCAGTTTAATACAGCAGGTTGGATCATCTGCTGGGGTACACGGCTTACTGATGCTCTGACTGACTCCAGCAAACGAGCCTACTCCAGCTAACTTGGATTAAGAAACCTTCATCCTTATGTCATTCCTTCACTCATTTAACAGCCGAATGAATCAGATACAGAAACTACTGAAGAGGTCTGAGTGGAGAAGTGGGAGAGCCAGAACTGCTTTTGCTAGGATTCGCCTGCCAAAAACATTAGGAAGCTTTCTCTGTGTCTAATATTAGACAGCAGAACTGGACCTTTTTTTTCTCTCGGCAGTAATGAATTTATCTCCACAGGAGATGACATGAGAGTACATGTGTCATGCCAGCCTATCACTAAGCTTTAGGCAGGTTATCAAAGATGATGCCAGAGGCCAGATGCTGCCGAGAGCAATGTGATAGTCCAAAGAAGGGATGTTACTCCAACAAAGCATACCCTACCATGCCACCGTGGTTTTGAGAAGGTCCCTTCAATGTTACAGAGGGCTTTGGGTATGTGGAGGGAGGAAGGTTAAGACAATGGCTCATTAACAAACTCTCTCCAGTGTATACCAAAAAAAAAAAAAAAAAAAAATTAGTTTCTAATTAAAAATTATGCCAACTACAGAGAGAATGATCTGAAAATAACTCTTACTTCTTTTACTAACTCTCCCCCTCCCCATTTTTTCAAGTTTCTTGGCTTTAAGACTTTCCACACTCCTCTCTCTGCTTCCCCCTCTCCCACCTCTCACCTCCTCCCCCTCCAATCTGGCTTCCCCGCCTCCCTTGGCAGGCTCTTTAGCTTTAATTCAATAGTTAAAAGGCTGAATCAAAAGTTGTATAATCCGTTTGAACCAACTTTTATTCCTCATCAGAACAGGAGCAGAGGCTGAGGACAGCCCAGCTGTGATTTCGAATCCCTGGCAGTGAGCACAGGGAGGTACCAACATCTTCCCCTTGCTGTGTGTGTTTTATTTGCCTGGTGAGAAATCATACCTGAGCAGCCAGGTGGAGTAATGTGGCACCTCAGTGACAGGTATGAAACAGGACAGGGCTATTCCTCTGGCCTTTCTCATCTGAGACATTTCACCACTGCAGTCCTGTGCAACCCAAAATCTAGAAGCTGCTTTAGCTTTAGTGGAAAGCACTTTCCAAGGAGACAAGTTTGGAATGATGCAAGGAAAGGGGGATAGAGACAGAGGAACAAATTACAGAAGTATGAAGAGGGAGAGACTGTTCAGCTTTATTCTTCCTGTCCTGAGCAGCTCGATTTCAGCTGAAACTGGTGCAAAACACGTAGATAGAGGCTGTGAGAAGTCTACTGTATAGGGAAGATGAGAAGATGCCTTGATTAGCCTGATGAAAAGGTTGATATGTGATGACTACTGTGTCTAATTACAAAGAATGAGCCCCAATGAAGAAGAAAATCTCTCAGTGCTAATAGACAATGTTAACACAAAATCAAGTAAAAGCTCAGTATAAATGCTTTCAGACTGCAAATAAGGAGCCATGGCATTAAAGCTATGAACAGAATTGCAGGAAGAAGACTCTGTGACTTTCAAGGTGTGGGTCAGTAGGAGTTAAAAAAGGCCATGTCTTCACCACAGGGGACCAGACCAGAAGGCTGTGCAGAACAGCAGTGAAGGGAAAGAAGGGCTAGGCCAAAAAACAGCTCTCCACTGCTGGCAGCACCACAAGCATCTTCAGTGCACTGTCTTCTGCTGGCCAGCTTCAACACCCCAAAATATTACACCACAACCTGCTGAGACCAGCAGCAGAGTCTCCACAGCCTGTGTACCACTGATGCTTGAGCCAGCTGCAGTGTTGTCACAGGAGGATCACAACCTGGTCTTGTGCAGGAGTTGATTGGTTGGGTGTATGAGGCTCAGCAATGCAAACAGGAATCAACAAGTGATGGGAGAGCAATGTTTGAAACTGCTGGAGATGCCTAGGATGTCACTGTGGGTTGATTTCATTGGTGTCTTGGCTATAAAACAGTATTAAAGATTTGGGGTATTAAAAATGAGACACAAGTTTTATCTACTTGGAAGACTTGTGTTTGCTTTAGTTTAAAAAAAAAAATAGAAATGAGAAAAAAAAATCCTGCTTCCTTATACAACGAGTAAGAGGAACAAAAACACCACAAAAAGATTTTTCAGTATGCCATGGAGATCAGAAACAAGTTGATCTTTCTCAAAGGCCAGCATTTACACCATTATAGTTTGATGTAACCTAATTAACCCTTTCTGTAAAACTCTTCAATTCACTCAGAGATTTCCTCTCACAAAAAAAAAAGAAGTCATCCATTATACATGCTTGAGCCCAGGTATTGGTTGCCTTTAACCTATTTCATTTAAGGTAAATGGTAAAATTAGAACTCTAGATTATATGAATTTATTCTAGCTGTCCTTGTTTTTTTTCCCAGCTATTTGAGGATTTAAAAATAAACCAGCCATACCACATTGCTTGAGAAAAAAAAAAAAAATCTTAGATCTCAGATATAATGGGTAATTTATTTTTTTAAAAAAATTAATCCTAGGATTTTAAAAGTCGCATGAGCATATGGGAACTGCACAGACATCTTTACATGCACTGAAGCCTGACACTTGTGGAGGGGCTGAATTTTGGTTGGGAGTGAGCCCATAAGGACCTTCCACCCTCTGAGATATGGGGCACACCCCACAGCAGCAGTACCACGCATCTCCCAAATCCACACCACACGCAGCCACATGTGTTTTGCATCCAAAATATTTGAACTGCACATATTTTGCAAGGCTTTACCAAGTTGCCATCAGTATCACAACTGTCACATATTCAGCCATTTCTTCCCTATTTATCTGGATTCTTTTACCAATACATCCTTGCTGTATGTAGTGAAAAAACACAAATCAAAATCATTGCTTCTTTGTGATCTAGGTAGAAAAAATGGGCTGCAGTAGCTTGGAAAACACCTCTAATTTCAATAGTCACCATCACCCAAAGAATACTACTTGATTCCACACAGGTGCTTAGGCCACCATTTGTACTTTTTCAATCATTTTTGAATTCAATTCATTCAATCTGATTTCTTCTTAAACATATTAAAACCCAAGATTTTGTTTCAATTCTTAATCACTTACTGGCAACACACACACAGAAAAAAAAATAAAGTGAAAGCTTTCACTACATGCTATAAGGTGAGGGCTTTTTTTTTTTAATTGCAAAAAAAAAAGCAGAGATAAAAGTTAGATTCATTTCATCTCCTACAGTTGCTTCTCACAAATTGTCAGCTGCCCTCGTGCACACACGTCCACCTTACACACAGTGAGTGCATATGGGACACTGGAGTGACTACAGGATAAGTGCAGTGTTAGCTCAGTGTGGTGGCTTTGATGTGTGACACACCGTGGGGCTGCCAGCAGAGTGACAGTCTCCTTACCCTCATGCAAAGACTATTCTTCATCTATTCAGTTCACTTCTAATAGCCTCATGTTGTCATCAGTGGCACGAAGCAGATTGTCCATCGTGACAGAAAGCCATGTATCCCTGAGGATTAGCTCTTGCTTTGGAGTGTCAGTTCTGAAGCATTCAATGTTTTTTTTTATCAGATGAAAACGAGGGTCCAGTGCAACCAAATGAAAAGCAGGGAAAACAAACAGGCCAAAAGAAAATAAGGAGATAAGCTCAAATTCATATTTCTACTACACTGCTTCCGAAGGGAAGAACTTGATTTTTGGAGCAAAGTATTTTTCATATTATCAGAGTTAGGTCTTTATCTTTGAACATACAAAGAGTCTTGCACTTTGAATTCAAATACACAGATTGCATCAGTTAAACAATAACTGCTTTCTCCTGAAAAAATTAATTGCCATATACTGTTCCATGAAATCAATTCTCTGCATTTGAACCTATCAATTGTGCTAAATCTGGACATCAGAAGACCATGAGAAACACTTCAGAAGAAAAAAACAGTTCTGAGTGCCTGTGACCCAGTTCTGGTACCAGCACCCATCACAAGCAGAACTTCCCTTTGAGTGGGTTTGCAAATTTAAGGAGAGGAGGTGCTGC
>NW_008607742.1:93507-94357 GCF_000691845.1 Merops nubicus | reverse complement strand
ATGCATGCCTGCTGGGGTTACAGGACCACCGTGCTAGGTGCTGTAGGAAAGAAAAAAAAAAGCCATCTGGAAGGTTTATAGCACAGAGAGAACAAATATGACGGGTACGTAACTTGCCTCCAGTGATGTAGCAATTTGATGGCAGAGCCAAGAACAAACCAAAGGTCTCCAATCCTAGTCTAGCAGTTCCCTCCTCCCCACCCCGTCCCCCACTATGATATCACTGTACTTCTAAGGATTAATTTTTATGGCTTTATTACCTGTAAGTGTGGGAACATTTTGTGTGGAGGAGTGCTGGTAAAAGGCTATTTAAAAGAACAAAAATACCATATGGTTCCTGGATTAATTTTGAAGCCTCATTAAGGTCAACATAAAAGACTAAGATATACTTGTGATTTGGCATGTACTTTCACTTGATCAGGGAGGGATGCTATTTTTGTAAACAAAGTTGCTAATTTAACCCAGTCCAGAATAAACTTATGTGTAAATATCCTGAGCTGTAATAGTGCTGTACCTTGGGAGCAAACACCCTAAGTAGATCCTGCCTCCTGAGTTTACGAATCTGAAATACTAACGGCACTTCATTGATGAGCACAGCAGAGAATAAAGAACGTTCATATTATCTAGCATCATCTAAGCAGTTTCCTTTGGGTGTTCAGAGAAGGGCGATGAAGCTGGGGAAGGATCTAGAATCACACAAGAAGTCTTGCATGGAGTGGCTGAGGGAGCTGGGGGTGCTGAGCCTGGAGCAAAGGAGGCTCAGGGGAGACCTTCTGGCTCTGCACAGCTCCTGACAGGAGCCTGGAGCCAGGGGGGGGGCGGGCTCTGCTCCCAGGGAACCAGCAAAGGG
>NW_008607742.1:63568-93471 GCF_000691845.1 Merops nubicus | reverse complement strand
GGGATGCTGAGGTTGGACATGATGAAAAACTTCTTCCCCAAAGGGTTGCCAAGCCCTGGCCCAGGCTGCCCAGGGCGGTGGTGGAGTCCCCACCCCTGGAGGGGTTTCCAAGCCGTGGAGATGTGGTGTGAGGGACACGGGGCAGTGGGGACCTGGCAGTGCTGGGTTAGCAGTTGGACTTGATGTCTAACCCAAGTGAATCCATGATTCTAAGCTTGCAACCACCTCTATGAACAGATAATTTAAAACTGAGAGAGAAGCTGTGGCTCTGTATAAGGGAGGATCTGTAGGGTTGATAAACCTTGTGCCTGTTAACAGTAGATTATGCATTAAATAGCCCTACCTCATTGAAATACTGTGATTTTATCCTTACAACTAGCTATGAAAAAATACGAGAAGCAAAGGCTGAGATTCTGCCTTGAAATTTTTCAGTGACACCAGACTTAGTCCCAATAGCTACGAAAATAATACTATTTAAAAAAAAATAGTAATATATTAATTATATCTGAACAAAACCTAAAAAAAAATTTTTTCTCCAATATTGGTTCTGTAAATAGAATAGTATTGATCTCAGTGAACATATACTAAAGTTGTTCAGTCTGGAAAAAGTAAAATATTTGCTTTCAAAGTGCCAACCAAACCCCTAACACGCCATTCTGAGAGCTCTAACATTTATTTTCATGTTAACAAAGCATTTTTTATTCCTATGACGTATCAGTAGGGGCAAAAAAAAGAGTCAGAAAAATAAGGATTCCTAATCTGACAGAGTGTGCTTCTTTTCACAACTTTATCCCAAAAAGACCAGTGTTTATTATTTGAAGACCAACTTTTCCAGAAGTTTAATTTAATCTTGCAGATGACAGAACCTTGTTTGATATTGATGATAGAGGCAAGGAAGGACACACTTGATCAGACTGAAAGTGTTTGTTCATCTTTAACACTATTCGCTGAAAACTAGTCTTAATATTTTAGTCTTTAATAGGCTATTGAGACCCACTGATATTAACTTTAAGTCTTCTTTAAAATGTGGAGTTTCAAGGTAATAATCACAATAACAGAGGGCAAAGGCTGGCAGGTGTTGAAAATAAGATTGATATAAAGGGAAGAAAACAGGCTGCCAAAATTGTAAATACAACTGTTCAACAGTTCCAGCTTTCAAGTTTATACATCTCTTTACATTTAATATTTTTATGAACACCTTTCCTTTAACAAAGAACCACATAAATCCATATTTTTTTTAGATTTAAAACAGACTTTGCTTTCAATTTAAATAACACTGAGTGACAAATATCTTTAGCTTAAAAAATACCAGCCAGTAACAAAAGTGAGACTTTCCCAAGGTATATCTAGAATTTGAACAGTGTTTAGACCACCACTCATTACTTCTTAACTTTTCTATATTTTTCCACCTAATTACTTCAACTGACATTAATCTAGGATAATTCCATTTGCTGCCAGAATTTGTACCCACATGTCAAAGCTATCCTACTTCAGTCACAGCAGAGTAATATATTCCATTTTAAGATGTTCAGGTGAAATTCACCATGTAGGTGAATTTCACTTGCACCCACAAAGGAGGTTTGAATGTTGACAGCCCCTCAGGAAAATATTTCAACAGACCAATCCCATTGACTACACACTCTGATCTATTAGATCCCTCAAATGTCCCCTAAGGTGCAATTCAGAGTGCATCAGGACACGTGCTGTGGAGGCATCCTAACCAGCTGGCAGGAAAAATACAGCTACATTCATCAGGTTGGATTTAAAACATCTGCATATGGCAGCATCAAGTCAGTGAGTGACAGCTATATGGTTTCACTATTAGAAATGTAATAGCAACAGGAGATGTGGAGAACCCACCCTAGCAAGCAGTTTTCCTTGCTGCAGTTTAAATGTCTGCTTTTTTGACCTGCTCATTGGGTGCAGGGAAAACTTGTCACCTTTCTCACTGCAAAAGTAGTGTCTTAAACCCTTTGCCACCATAATCTTCTTCAAAGCTTCATGAGTCAAATTCATTCAGTCTTTCCTAGCAGGTCATGTTTTCTGCATCTCCAGTCACTCTCTCTGCAAACAGCAATAGTGAAAGCCACGAATCCACACTTTCTTGGAGGAAGGCACAAATAATTGGACTTTCCTTCAACTATGATGTCATCAGCTAGAATAGAATGGCTTCTTCATCCCTTAGAGGCAAGCTTTGTTTCAATATAGATTTGCCTTTTTTTTCCATAGCAGGATAATGCAAGCAACTGATTCTGGCTGCGACTGACCCCACAACCCTGTATCTCACTCTCTGCAGACAGAAGGCATGTACAGATATTTAATCTTGCCTAGAACAGGTATTTGTACTTATTCTTGTTGAATTGCACCAACAAGAGTCTTGGCATGGCAAATTTGTCAAGGCTCCTTTCACTTCTGAACCCCAGGCTCCAGGACTCCTCCAACCTCCCGTGCCATGCACAAAGCTAATGAACACAACATGTTGAGGATTTCAGAGTTTTCGTTAATACCGCATCAAGAGTGATCCTTACAGAAACTCCTTTTGACAGAAATCCATTGGTAACCACTTCGAGTGTCATTTCGCAAATAGATTTTTACTTTCTGCCAGGTGATTTCGTTTAGATCAATTCTAAGGAACTGTCAAAAGACTCACCGTGTTCACGAGGTACATCTACAACAATAAAAGTGTTTCTTAGTGCCTCTCCTCTAACCAGAGAGCTGGGCACCTTACTATGGAACAGGCAAGCAGTGTGGAAAAAAACTGCTCCCAAACTATTTGTTAAATTAGTAAATGTGAAATTAAAACTCTTATCTTGGTAAAATTGAAGAGAAAGGAGTTTTAGGAAGAGAAAAAAATCTTTTCCAAGACGTGCACACCCTTTTTGTGCTAAGAACGACTGGGCTTTTTGCATTTTTGAGGAATCAGAGCAGTGCTGATAACGCCACCATGAGAAGTGATATGCAAAAGAAACACTCAAAATGCACATGAATTTGTACAGAACAGAGGAAAAAAAAAAAAGAGCAGGAGGGTTTCTAATTGAGCATGTTCCAACAAATGTAGGACAAGCTCATGGTAATGGGAGGTTGGCAGGAGGGAAAAGAGAGGTGAGCAAACAATTTAAATGCCATACATCAAAGAAAGGCAAAACACACTACCACAGCATGAACAGGCAATGCCTCACAGGAATGATTATTTCTCTATATGTACCTAAGACAATGAATAAATACAGGAGGAATAGAACAATAATCATTTCAGCACTAAAAACAAAAAGAAAAAAGGAACAAAAGCACAACGTACCTTTTAACAGTCTGATGGCCTGATCAGTCAGTACAGTAGCAAGACAAAACAAAACAAAATAAAAACAATAACCAAAAAAGCGATTAATCAGCACAAAACTCCTAAAAGTATAAAAAAAAGAAAAAGTATTTTTAAAGCACAATTAACACTTATTTGAGCATTGCTTTCAAATTTCTTTTTTGATGAAAGGTAAGAGAACATGAGGCAAGGCCTAATTACCTGTTCTTTGTAGGTAAATCCCAAAGCCATTACCAAGCCTTGTTGGACTTAATCTGCAGCAGTCTTTAAGAGAGTGGCTGAGAACATGGTGTGTGCCACATCCTGCCAGCAGATTGGGAATCACTGGGCAGGCTTAACCCTTCTTAAATACGTTGGAGGATGTCCTACAGACACGTATGGGATGTTCAGAGGCTGTCTGCATGAAAAGCAGACACACTCTTGGCCATACATCAGTAAACAGCAAGGGTACCCCAAACTTTTTTTCCCAGGAGCTCAGAGTTTTCCTCTCCACCCCTTGCTCAGTGTAATCCCTTCCATGTTAATGCCAATGTGGATCTTAATGCTCCTTGGGCCATTGACCTGTAATTTTTGCAAGAAAGTCTTTGCAATTCTCTGGAGCTGTATAAATAATTGACAGCAATTTATTATTATTATACCTGCCGAAAAAGTGAAGACAGTGATCTATCACCAGAAGTGGAAAATTACTAAAGGCTGTATTTCAGCCAAGCTCTCCAAAAAGATGTGTTCTGACTTTCTTTCTGCTGCCTTACTTTTCCTTTCTGCTTTATGTGTTAAATAGTATCTTCTGCACCCAAAAATTTCAACAATTTTCACAGATTTTCAAAGATCCAAGCAGCAACTAGGTTGCCACTCTCAGTATGCTGCTGTTCAGGACCTCTGCTTTTAATTCAAGCAGGGCTGGAATGCTGCTTCTGATTTAACCCACGGGGCACATCAAGTCTGAAGACAACACAACATCTTGTGTTCATTCTCACAGCTCCTCTCTAGGCATGGGCATTTTTAAAACAGATGACCAAGGGCAATCTCTTTTTCTTTTACAAATCTTTGCAATCATCCAGGACCCAGTCAAGTGGAATTCACAGGGAAATTTCACTTTGTGCTTTGAACAGCAATGTGGTTCTGGAGCTTGACCCACAACAGATTTTATCCACCATTTCCTCCTGCAACAACATGATGGTTAGCACAAGAGCTGAGTTGTTAGAAAAACCCAACATTGCTGCAAGAATAAAGCAGAATTTATAGTCCAAACCTCAAATTTCAGGAGCCTCTTGGCTTTCTAGTCAACTCTTGACCAGCCAGATCTTCTAAGTATAGGTATGGCTGCCATGATTTGCATGGGGCAACCGAAGCTTGTGGTAGACCAAGTCCAAGTTCCCTTTATTTTAGGCAAAAATAGTGTAATCTCACCACTAATACAACAAAGGAAAACTACAAGCATCTCCTGGACTATTTTCCATACGTTCATTTTGTGAAGTGCTTACGATACTGCAGTACTAAAGACTAACAAAAGATAGAGACAAAGTTATTTTAATTGCTATGAAGGCAGCAAAAAGCCCTTTGATTTCTTCGAGGGTTGGGTATTTCTTTCCTTTTTTTTTTTCTTTTTTTTTGTTAAGCAAAATTTCTGCGTTGGTGTAAGGCAGATTTTCCAGGCTTCAACAAACCAGATGGCCATCCAAAAATGCGATATGAAATTTTTATAGGAAGCTAAGAGCTGAACTCATCTAAGGGAGAGATTTTTCAGAGATTCCAAACTTTTAAAAATAAATATTACTGCAAGATCTTATGTATCTACATTTGAACTGTAATGAGTAAATAAATAGCCGCAGTGATAATTACCTAAATTCTATATTTAGAAGGAACAGAACACGTGCAATAAACAATAGCACATTGTGATATTAATGAAGCGCTTGCTTCCTCTAAATGTAGAAATTCAGCAATTATCACCAGAATTGGCATGTATAAAGGTGCTGGTGACAATTTTAAAAAGGCATATTGCTTATCTGATAGACCAGAATGCATGCTTTGGACCTGATGCATTCTGTTATGAAGCATTCAGTGACACAGTCCCACACTGAGCCAAGCTTATGCTCGGCACAGCGACGGCTCTGGTGGAGAGGAAGAGGTGATTGCAAGCCTTCCTTCTGCTTGCCCCAACTTTGCGTTGGCTGGAGGCCAACTCAGCCATCAGCACAAATTAGAGCTGCTATAAAGATGTTCTACTTTACACCAGCAGGTTTGGACCCCTGAGGAGCGCACCACTCAGACGTCAGAGCGTGACTGAACTTCAGACCTTTCCCATCAAACCTCTGCCAGGCTCCTTCCCTGCTAAAAGGTGCCTCCTTTATGCTCCCAGGCTTCTCACCTCTTGCATTTAGAGCCTGTCAGGAAAACAGACAGGGCTGGCCACACCAAGCTGAGAAGTCTTGGGGTCACAGGAGTTGCCCTTTTAAGCTTTAAGGTCGCTTTTGGTAATGCTGCTTCATGGCCAACGATTTGGCTTGGAGATCTTGCCAAAGAAATACCTCCTGGCAGCTTGGATTTTCAGACCTGCCTCTCCATCCCCGTGCACTAGAGCCAAGCTGCTCTGCTGCCAACACACCTCACCATGCCTCTCCAGCCTGCCTTTGTGTCCTTAACTCTTTCCAACTTTCTTTCCTGGGCAAAAAATACCCCACTTCTGTTTTTCATTAGACTTCTCCACGTAGCCTGATTTCCTATGACCCTGCTCTAATTCACTCACAGGAAGAAAACAAAGTTAGCAGAATGTGGGAAGGTGATAATTTACCACCTGGCTGACTGCAGGGTCTGAGTTTTAGCTTTCCACCCTACTACGTGCCAAGCAAAGTCAGTCACAGGGCAGAGGACTCTGGCAGTGGATGAGTCTTCTCTGAGCAACAAAAGTTTCATCCTCATCTCTCTTCTTGGCAGCATACTTGATGTGCAGCAAGCACTGCAGAACTCCTAGAACAAATTTCCTTAGAGGGCACTAAATGCCCAAGGAATCTGTGGCACCAAGTGTGGCAGTCCCATGGTCAGAAAGCTCTGCTTGTGTTTGGGAACTTGGCACAAGGTATATGAGAAAATTAATTACTGAGGGGATAGAGTAGCCACGTTTCCCAATGACCTAATTCTGCTGTTTGGTCCATTCATCAGCATTCAGAACATGTTTATTCTGCAATATAGTCATCATTGCCTACCATGGCTCTGCTCCTGCAAATGCCTCCTGGAAGATGGTCAACTGCCCCAGTGCTGCTGCTAGAGCTCCATGCATCCCTTCCACCATCTCCTGCATACAGCTGGGTGCCAGGACTGTGTGTGGTCCTGGTGGAGGGAGGTCAGGATTTGTCCATGCTCCTTCACACTCATGACATTGACTTTTTGTCAATGTTTTGTTTGGAACATGTTGCATGCAGAAGCTCCTAGTCTATGGGGAGGTGACAACCACCGCACACTGCTGGGGTGGGAAGATGAACTGCTGCGTACATGGGAGCATTGCAGCAGTGAACATACACAAGATCACTGAGAGAAGATAATATACAACAAAGAATTAATTTTCCAACTGCTCACAACCACTGATCCCAGAGAATAAGGACTCAGAAGAAGCTTTCAAGCTTGGTAACCCAATTCACCCACCAGTTGTGGTGCCTCTGATATCTGATGGTAAAAACATCACAGTCTAAAGACACGAAGGTGAAATAGTTGCCACAAGGACAGGAGAGATGTCGCCTCTCAACCTAACCTCTGGGTGGTTTTCTGACTTGGTAGGAGTAGTTGAAGTGTTCTAATACAGATCTGGAAGCTGTTATCACGACAGACAGAAAGGAACCTCCCTTCTCATGCTAGGATAGGTCTCTGTGTCTGCTTCTAAATGAAAACTGGGTTATCTTTTCCTACCAGTTACATGAACTCCAAAAAATTATATGCCATGGCATCCTAGTCACCTAATCACCTAATAAATGCAGGAATTACTGTGTCTTAGAAAACATCTGCTTCCTCCCTGCCTTCCTGTGCTGGGTTGTAATGACAAAATTATGCAGGGGCACCTATATGACCTCTCGATGCTTTTGAGATCTGCTGAATCCATGTAGGGACCACGAAGCAAGCCTGTGATCCAACTGCTGGGCTCAGCTCTTCACAAGATGCTCTTTGCTCACGCAAGCTCTTGTTGTGTTTTCCACTCAGCAGCCCGACGACTGTCTACAAAAACATGTAGTTATAAACGAGCACACCAACTGGTTCTCAACACGGAGCAGAACAATCAGACAGTGGAATGCACTGGGAATTTCCCCATTCTGCGCCTTTTGTTCCAAGGCTGCTAATGTGTTTTACATGAGAATTTCTTCTGCAATGGAAAAAAATAAACTTGTCCCCAAATGTTAGGCAAACAATTTATTTATTATTGGGATGAAAGGCTGAAAGCGGAGTTTAGCAGAATTTTAAACAGAGATTTATTATGTGGGCTAAACGCTTTTAACGTGCAGAAATGTGCTTCAACAATAGCCATATTTGATAAGAACTGCCACTTGAAGGCCTTTCAGCCAAACTCTTCTGAGCTGCCGTTCAGATCAGCTGAACTATGATGTAGAATAATGTTATGGACACGCACAAAGCTGCAGAATCAAGTCTTTATTACTGACTATGGGACTACACCACCTTAAGGACTCTTTTCATGACCAAACTCACCGTCCCTATGAAGACAGAACCATAGATGTAGATGGAGTCAAGATAAAAGGCACGTTGCATGTCTAAACAGGGTAGGCTACATTTAGCATGTTCCCTGCCATGAAAATACTGGTGTTGTCCCTCTCAGGTCATCCAGTTCACAGATGGTCTCCAAAGTTGAGTTATCTAGCCGTAGAGTAAATTCCTGAAGCAGATCTCCAAGAATTGTCTAGGTTTAACTGTTGTCCAACATCCAGCCTCTCAAAATGAAAGAGAGGAAGTAAATGGGGGAAAAAAAAAAAAGGAGAGCTAGTGAAGAAGATGGAGTAATTATATAGCTGAAATGAAGTGAGGCGAGAAGAAATGCAAGACAAGAAAGAAGAAATGGGGAGAAATACAAGCAAGAAAAGAAGAATGGGTAAGTGCAAAGCAAGAGTGGTCAGAAGTTCTGCTGCTAAGGTCCTATTGTTCCATGTGTTTTTCAAAACAGCCCCCTTGTAACAGATAATCCGTGACATTTGTCTCTTAATCCTCTCAGCATGCCCAAGCAGCTCCAGGGTCTATTGATCGAAACGCTGCAGCATTGACTATAATTACAACAAAAAACATCCTGCTTCCTACAGCAGCCGTAGCCTATGTGAAATAAAATCCCCACCTATGAAAACATGCACCAGAGAATTAAGTTTCAAACAGCAACAGCTCTGTAAACGTGCTATGGATTCACACGTAGCTTTCAAACAGAAATCTTTCCAGCAAGCAGTGCATAGCTGAGGGCTACACGACATCTTTTAGCCTCTTCTCCCTACTTCTGAAGTAGTTTTTTCCTCTGGCTGTTTTCCTAAGGCACAATCTGTTTTTAGGCTGTACAAACAACAACACTTTTTGCCTTTTTGTTGGGGGGAAGCAGGACTTGTGGTGGCTGAAAGGGCAGCTGAGGTGAGCGTGATTGGGCCAGTCTCTTCTGTGGTGGCATTGTGGTTTTGCTACAGGGACCAGCCAAATGAAATAATTGTGTGTCTTAATAAATACAGCCCTGTGTAACGCTCACGGTGAACATGTGTACTGGCCTTATGAGGGAGAATAAAAGGGGTGTACACTGCCCATAATTGGTTTTCTTGTGCAGTTATCCACACCCCCCTGTGCCCCAACCACATTTCCTTCTGTAGCAATCTTATGTCTTGTGTTTATCAAGTGGATTCAGCAAACCTATACACAGCCGGATTCTTGTGCAAAACTTGATTTATGGTCACTGAATTAATTTCTAATGAACCCTTTCCCAAAATATCAACAGAGTGTTTTGATTTCTAAGAGCAGTTTAACAGTAAAAAAAAAAAAAAAAAAAGAAAATGAGGAAAAAAAAAAGCCCCTTCTTACTTCTTGACTTAGGAATGTTACAAAAGCTACATTTTTCTCCAACTTTGGATGTTAGCTCATGGCATCAGCCTGCACTAGTATACAAAAAAAAAGACTACCTGTGTGTTTAGCACAGCTACAGCCTCAGAAAAATCTCTCCATCTTTCCAGCTGCAGGGCACACACTGGGTTTTTAAGGGTGAAAGAATAAGAGAAGTACAATTAAGGAGTCAACGGATAATATCTGAAACTGCTGCCTTGCAGGGAGAGCAACCTGTCAAGAGCTGGAGACACTAGTTACTCTTGAATAAAGGTCACAAAAATATCACCCAGCATTTTAAATTTGACTTAAATAATGTAGCAAATGCTGAACAGCAGCTCTTCTCTGCTGTGTTGTGATGCTGATGGTCACAGACTTATGGATGGCACCTTGAGATCCAATCAGGATCTTGCATGCTTGGTGGTACGTGGGCTTAAAAGCCTGTTGTCTCCCCAGGGAGCCGAAATATAGATGATGAATAAAGTTAATCAGAGTTCTCTGCATCAAAGCTAGCTTGTCCATAGGAAAAACAACATTTGCTTGTATTTCTCATATAGATCAAGTGGAGTATCACTATGCTTCAGCAAAAAAACCCAGTAATCTCACTGGTTACGTTACCATAATACAAAATTTTGAAACACAAAATTCATCTTGGTTGCACCATCTCCCAGACAGCACAGGTGAAACAGCTCAGCCTATTTATCTACTCAGTCCTGGGAAGGAAGGAAGGATCTTCTTCCTCCATCTCTGCCCCTGTCCCGTTAGCACTGCCTTGACCCCCTTGTGCTGACCCTGTATCAGAGCATATTCACCTCAATAAAGTGGCTGAAATTTACACTTCTGTATTTTGCAGCCTGGCAAGGCCCCTGGAATGAGACGACTCTGCTCCCCAAAATAAATTTAAAAAAAAAAAAAAGATTATACTTGGAGGTTTTTCTTTTTTTGGAAGCATTTCCACAGTGGACAATCTTTTACATGAGCTATCAAGGGGACTGCTGTCCTCACCTAAAAAAGGACTCCTCACAGCAGGCAGCAGTGTCCACTGATGACTTTGAAGCAAGGGAGGAAATTGAACCCATCTGAGCCCCCCCAGGTCCTTCCACTAACTAAAGTTTTGGTAAACCCTAGAGCATCCTGACCAGCTGCTGAGGTTCCAAAAATTCATGGGCTAGTAGAGACACCCTGGTGGAGAAAAAGCAGCACGTATCCCTGTTCCTCACCATGTAACAGCTACGAGTATGTCACAGCAATACACCAGATCAACACCATGGACTAGCAAACAAAAACCTCTCCATCTGTCAGGGCAGGCTTAAAAGTTGAGCTAAGCAACTTCATGGTACACTCAGCTCATGTGCACAGGAAAGTGTGGCTTCCCTTACAACCTCACAGCAACCACGTGTAGGTTTGCCCATTCATTTTAGTTTAGCAAGGACCAGATTATCATACCCTAATTAGACAAATCAGTAATCCTTACATGTAGACCTCCCAGCACCAGGTAAAGAAAATAAGCCCAGAAGTTAGAAAGGGACCTAGAAGAGGTCCTTGTAAATACTACTACTTGAGACTTTGCCTCATATCCACAGTTGAGTTACAGCTGCAGTACAGCAAAAATTCAGAAAGAGACTTGGCAGCGACTACCTCACACTGGCTGTGACAACATCTCATTCAGGAAAAGTATGTCATGTTTGGGCTGAAAAGTACAGAAACAAGTTTGTACTGAACTAAGGAACTAGATGATCTGTAAGGTTCCTTCCAAACCAAACCGTTCTATGATTCTGTGATAAAGTGACCTCCAATATTGAAGACAGAGTCAAAGAAGGAAAAAATAAACTTTCCAACTGCACTTGGACCAGAAATTATTACTTCAAATGCCATTAAAAGAAGAACAATCTTGATTCTAGAAAATTCATAGAATCTTAGAACAGATGTTTAGTTAGTGGATCAAATATCCAACAATTACAGACTGTCATTGTACCAAACAAGATTATCAAAGGATCCATTCACAAGAAGTGGATGGTTCTCATACATGAGAAAACAACATGTCATCTTTTGGTCCCCTGTCTAAGGCATGACCTATAGTCACCTGCAGGTTTTTCTGCGGAGGCAAGGATCACACTCAAAAAGTAAAGAAGCACAGGAAAAAATGAGGCCATTGGGACAGTTCTCTCCAGAACTGACAGAAGGAACATGTCTGAAGCAAATTTGGGTTAAAAACAAGAGCAACCTACAGCTTCCTTCTGTCCCAGTCGTTGTCATCTTTATTTTCCATGCTTCTTCCTACCTGTTGACTTTGAATTTTTTCTCCTTCTCTGGCTTCTTTTTTTTGTTTGCTTGCTCATTTTGATAGAAGCCATAAAAATTCATGTGCTTAGATTATGGCATTTAAAACAGAAATTGAAGCATTTTTTGAATACCTGGGCTCTTTTGTATTCACATGATATGTTTTGTATTCACATGATATGTTGGTACCTAGACTGTTTGTTAGAAAACAAACCACAAATGTTTGGTAAATAATACAGTTTAAAATAATTTTAGCACAGAAAAATATTTGTAAGTAAGTTTCAGTAACAATAGCTTAGGTAGAGGCAAACACTTGGTGATTTGTTTTTTTTCATCATTTAAAGCCAGTATTGCAACTGCATAGAGGTTTTGCCATCGACCTCCTCCTCCACTTGTGCCACCAAAAATACAAAAGCAATATTTGTTGTGTGATTCCCTTAGACCTGCTGACCCAGGGAAAAGGGGAAGGGATTTGTGATTTAGGCTGGTAGGGACTAAAGCACTGCACCCTTCCTTTCTGCAGTCCCTTCATGAATTCTTGTACCACCAGCAGGCTAGGACTACTGTTCATCCTATCATGGTCTGCAGCAACTGCCTTTGTTTTTTGCCCCCTAAAACTACTTATGCTTCTAAATCCATCTAGTTCAGCAAATTTCGTGGATCTCCATCCAAGCACTGGAGGTTGGTCACTTAGGATGAAGTGAAGGTCCAAACCTACATTTCTGGTGATGTTTCATTCTTAGACTACATAGCTCAGATGTTTGGTTGGCCAATAGGCTGTGAATGAAGAAAACAAGAAGAAAGGAAAAAAAAAAAAAAAAATGAAAGTTTCTATATCTTGTCTCAGCACAAAAATAAGTGTCAAAATATAAGTGTTTCCTGAAAGGCTGATATGCTACTTTTTATCAGCATTATGAAGGAATAAAGCAGGAAGCTTTTACTTTGTTTCCCTGAGTTTAATTGAAATACAAATCTCAAAAAAAAAAAAAAAATTAAAAAAAAATTTAAAAAAGTAGTTCCAAAACCATGGACTGAATGTTTTATCTAGCTTGTTGTCTCTATGGGTAAGGATTAATTATAACATTCAGATTAAACTCCAGAGGTACCACGAAATGTGTTATTAAGCAAAAGCCTTCATTAAAATAAGGAAGTTACACCATCAATACTGCTTCTTCGGTGCTTTTGAGTCAGCTTTTTTGCCAAAGGCCCTATTCTGGTTTCATTCAGGAAAGCCAGAAAGTTACATGTAGAATGAGAAGTGATTGCAACACCCAGAAACCCACGTGCTGTTTACTTTCAAAGAGACTTTCAAATGCAGAGTGCCTGAGATACTTTTGGAAGTGGGAGCAGGTCATTCAGATCCTGTTTCTTGGATGTGCTTAAGAACATATTTATGTTTAAATATCTCAGGTGTTGGTGCCTGTGAGCCTCTGTCCTGTATTATGGTGCAGATCTGGCTCATGATGCTCAAACTGCAGTAGGATTAGTTGGGGAACAGACACCTGGAGACTGAGATGCTAGACTTTGTGATTTGCCTCAGATTTTACAAGGAAACACCTATTACTCTGAACATGGTTTCTACATTTTATACACCATTATATTATTCTATATTTTATACCCCACAGAAATCTATTTCATGCTAAGAGAAAATCACTTAAAACAACAAAAAAAACCCCTGACACATCTGAATTGCAGGCACAGTGAGATCAAATCCACTCCTTTAGTGCTACTAAGTGATTCTCAGCTTTGTCCTTCATACAGCTCTTCTCTTTCTTCTCTGCTTTTTTATTATAAAATAGTAATAATAGCAGTCCATCACCTGTACTGACAAGAGGAGTGAGAGGGTTGACTCTCCTTCCCCTAGGAAGCTGCTTTCCCATGGGCTGTCCTTCTGCTGGGGTGGCAGCAGAAATGAAGAGCTCAGAGGGTTTATCTCTCTGTCCCAGATAGACCCACATAGCTCCCTGGGAGAGGGTAATTAACTCTGGCCCATTAAAACACTCCACACTCTGCAGTAGCACCTCAACTCTGGTTTGAGACAACGTTGTCTGTCTGACAGACAATGGGTCTGTCTTAGTTACTATCAGCCCTGCCCCTTCTGTTTCAAGGCACAATGACAGTAAAACCTGTAAAGAATATCGTCAAAATCAACCATTGCAGGAGGGTAAAGTGTATTTTTTTTGTGCTGCTCTTTATAAAGTATATAGTCAAAATACCAGTGACACCATTCACTCAGAGACAGCAGTTACACGAGTCAGAGATCTGTTAAGGCACCACTTTGCTACTTTCCAGCAAAATGATATTTGCCTTTCACTTTCTCTCTGTAATATCATTCAGAGGAGAAGGGGAAGAGGGAGTAGTAGGGAAAAAGATTTCTCTCAGAAGCCACTTGACCAAACAGCTCTGACTTATCTCCATGTGTAATATAAAACTTTAAAAGTCTGACTGTGCTGCAGCGTTTTCCAACTACCTGCAATTCTTATACAAAAAAAAAAAAATTGTACAAAACTGAGTTTAAGGTGAAAACTCCAAAAATTATCCTCCTGTCCAACCCCTATTTTCACAAAATACCTTTTTAAACTTTGCTCTTTGTCAGGACAAAAGGAAGAACTAGGAAATACATTTGATTTTTAATATGCAACCTGTTTACTAACTTCAGGAAATCTTTCATCTTTGGGATCCGAGGTTTGCACAGATTGTGGTGTCACCTCCCGGCATTCCCCACTGCGAACCTCAGGTTCGTGGGAATGACCAATACTAATGATCCCTGAACTGTTTCCCACAGCCAAATGACAGCTGTGATTCTTTAGCCCCAGCTCTCCTCCTTAGAGCTGATTCAGCGGTAAATTTATGGCACTTCCTCTGAAGTGTCCCATGCTGGCTTTGGACATTTATCACCCAACCTTATCATCAGAAGATGTGTCTTCCCCATAACTCATAGTCAAGTGTCTACTTCACGAGACCATGAGCAGCAGGGGAAGGCAGGTCTGGGTGTATTCTGGGAGACATCCAAGGCATTTATCTTATTACCATCTTTCTTCAGTGGAGGAGGAATAATGGTGGAACTTTGTGCAAAGCACGGAGGAAATCTATCTTAAAACATGGGCTTACAGAAGCAGTGAATATTTCTGAGCAAGGATATAAACAAACAAAAGAATTGATATCTTGAGGCTATTTCAGACTTTTGTGTTGTCCTTCTCACAACTCCTGGGAAATGTTTATAACCAGGAGTATCTGCTGGCATGGGACCCATAAACTGATGAAGAAACTAAACAGCAATTATTTAGATGCCATTTCCTAAATCTATCACAGTAATAGACATATTCACAAGTCAATCCATAACAGATGTAATGTTTGCTATTAGTTTCCTTATCACTGTATTTTAAAGTCAGTAACATTAACTGCTTTTGTGCATTGGTCTTTCCACCTGTAAAATGCATGCATAAAGCCAGGATACATTTCTGAATTTACTGGTCCATTTATTATAGACAGTGTGAAACAAGATCTGCACATGACCAGCTGTAATCCCTGCAGCAAGAAGATTTCAACACCTGGCATGTAAAATGGAGCTCCCCAATTTACCCATCGCTAGCAGTATCTGTATGAAGTCTTGGCCAGAAAGGGACTCCACAAAACCCTGATTTTGTCCTGATTGTGGATTATTCTTGACAGAATACTTGTTGGTGTTTGGGTAGTGCAGATTTTTAACCGGGTAGAGAGAAAGGCACTGACAGGAGATATTGCCTCCAGGTTCAGATGTGAATTTCGAAGCCCTTCTCTCCTCCCCAGTCTCAGCTTTCAGACAGCATTTTATTTTTAAATGAGGGCAAGACCCAGTGTCTTTAACTTCGTAACTTCTTGTTCAGAAACTCTAGCAGTGTGTGATAGTCTGGTTAAGAACTGTTTATCCTGCAGCCATGCCAGCAAAGCAATGCACCCTTGATCTTTCCATATGAGCTGTTACACAGAGAGCAGGTTTCACAGCAGGTTCCATGGCACAAAAGACATTCACGATGCAGAAATAATGCTCCAAACAGCCAGACACATTCTCACTTCTACAAATGTCTGAGCAAACATCCGCATCTGGTATTCTGAGTTTTGTTGTTGTTGTTTTAAAGAAAGTAAAACTCTGAGGATCAGCTTTTGTACTTTGCCATGTAGGAGTGCCTCCACTGGCTCAAAGTGTTCTTCCTTTGGATCTGGCTGGAGTTTGGTCACTGGATCAGGAGCACATCTTCTGCATGTTCTGCACACTATAGACTTGCCATGCAAGGGCATTTTTTTTTTTTCCTTACAGTAGAAATAGCTTTTTAAAACAAGGTTATCAAAAAATCAGTGTGTTTTTAGAAGTTCTGTGGGCTACATGTTCAAACACCATTTTAACTTGTACTGAGGAAAACATTTTTCTTCCGTTTTGAAATATCACAAAAAAATTCTCTTTCAAAGTGCTGGTATTCCATCTGGGTAGTCAAAATTAGAGAAGTAAATCCTCAGCAAACAAATCAGACTTTTGCACTTCACTCTGTAAAGACAAATATTAAAATTGCAAACAGTAGATAAATAGAAGCATTCTAAAATGCAAATTAATTGTTACCAGCGATATAAGGCCAAGCCAGCAAAGCGTTCTCATTAAGAAGCTTTATGGAGGCCATAGATTTAATTATCAGGGGCAGTTGTACAACTCGTTCTGACCTACTAGCAGCATTTTTGGTTTAAACAGATGGGCCATAGTGCTGTCTCTTTCCCCAGAACAGGAAAATTACTGAAATCTATAAGTATTCTGCTCAGCAAAGCTCTCACCCTTGCTTGTCAGTCTTGAATGCAGCATGCTTTCTGCTGGCAGTAGAGGTGAAGACAGTTTTCAAGACTGTGAAAGTCTTATAAGTTTTGTTCCTTAATAATTATTATTCTGTAGTTGGTGAAGATAAATGCAGCCTGTTCTCCCTGCTCATTTTCTGCTAACAGCAGTAAGTGTCCTACATATTTAAACCATGTGCCGTCAACATGCAGGGTGGAGGACAAAGACAAAGATTACACAGCTGGCTTAATAAATAAAGGGGCTTCAGAAGTCTCACTAAGTATATGTAGGACGTAGAACGCTTTTCTGTTCTCTCACCATGGAATAATGAAGTTTGGGGGCTGCTCAAGGACATACACTACTCTTGGCCACGTTAGTTTTAGAGGATGGCAAAGGCCTGTGAGAAGCTTGGGCTTTTCTTTTTTTCCCCTGAGAGGAAAAATGAATCAGTGAGCAGCACGTTACTGAAAAGTCCATGAAATAAGGCTCTGGATATTTCTTATATATATATATTTGTGCAACACCTTAATAGAAAAAAATATTAATCTGTTTTATTGAAATGGGATAACTGCTGGGTGGACTTCAATAATGTTATGTCATCTGTGCTTCCACCCAGGAGTCCCAGCTCCTATCTTCTGGTTATTCCTCTGAGTGATCAGTTTTCTGTAACCTCCATTTCTATTCTGTCACCAAGTAAATACATTAGAAGATTACTTTGCTATTCCATCCTCATAGTACTTACCTTACAAATCTTGGACCACTATCAAAAAAAGTTTTCCATTTTGTATCTTAGGTAAAACAAAACAAAACAAAACAAATCAATAAAAATCCTAAACCTTTTGTCTTCTCTAGGACTTTATTGTTGGAGCAAGAATCTTGGATCACCAATCCATATCTGAAGAGTGAAAAAATTTCCCTCAAGTTCCTTCTCATATTGATAATAAACAATAAGGACAGTGGAAATCACAGCTTTCTTCTGCAGTGCTCTGTAACTGCATAAAGGAATGTATGACCTGATAATTTCTTGTGTATTAAAAACCATACTTATAAGTGAGTGCTCAAAAATACACTGCCAGCTAACGAATATATAGGACTCATCAGATTTTGACTTTTTTTTTGTAATGTTAAGAGCATCTGTCTCACATTTGTCTTGACACCTTCCTTCAGCTTGTCTGATCCATTGCTTAGCAAAGGTTAAAAGAAAGAACTTCTGCCTGGACTCACAGCTTCTGACCTGTGCCACACGAAAGTCAGGGCATCCTTTAAGGTAACAGTTTTCCCACAGAACCCAGTTGTGAGCACTAGACTTGCTTTTAACATACTTAACTTTTAAAAACAATTTTCTTGACATTGATGTATCCCTGTACTTAAGCTACAGTTAGGAACACAGTGAGAATATTTCCTTATTTCCCAGCACTAATGTTCAATTTCTCTTTGAGGCACCATAACTGCATTTTACTTTCACTGATCCTTGGTGCCAGCCAGCCCTAGCTTGCCTGAATTTCACACAGTGTGGCTGCATTCACTGTGCTAATCTTATGTTACATACATTTTTTGTCACTCCATGTGTTTCTAATTGGTTTCCCAAGCACCCGCAGCATTACAGCTGCTCTGTTTGGCAGCTGCAAGTGCCCACAAACCCCTGTGTCTTCCTCTTCTACACTCTTTTAGGTATTCTCTTTTGGCACTAAAGTGAAAACAGTTGTAATCAGATGTAAAGTATTAAAAAAAAAAAAAAGGCATATGGAAATCTTGTGGCTTTGATGTCGCAAGAGGAGAAAAGTCTCTTCCTGCATCATTATGCCCACTGCCCCACTCCTGCCAATGGAAACTGGCATATATCTGCGTAATCTGAGGCTATTATAAGAAACCAGAAGCAAAATAACCACAGCCAGAGGACGAATGACCAAGGGTGCACAAGCTGCAGCTGGTGGTGGAGCAGGCAGAGGCAGAGGCAGGGCTGAGCATAGCATCTCTAGCTGGAGGTTCTCCACACCCTTGTGCAAGGCTGGTCAGCTGGGCTTTGGAGGTTGAGCTGTCCTCCCAAACTCTGCAGTGCTTTCTCTGCCTGGAAAATCGTGCACTGGAGGTTATCACTTTACAGTGGAAAATGGATGTATTCTGTACAGCACTCAGGTTCTTGCATAGAAGGCCAAAGAGATTACTTTTAAAGCACTGTCTTTGATGACTAGCAGGGGAATAAGCACAGCAAAGTGTTTCATAAGCTGCCTGCAAACAGGCACCTGTGAAATGCAGTGTGGAAACCCAATACAGGAAGGACCATGTTACCTTTACCAGACACGCAGAGCAAAGGGGTCTTCACTTTGGTGCCTCTGATCCCACCTGAGAAAGATGGGCAGCAAGTGAAAAGCACAGTGCTCTGTTCAGCTCTCATACAAGAACGAAGGTGCTGGAGGTTTGAGGAGGTCTAGGTGTTTTAAAATCAATGCCCAAACCCCTAAGCTGTCCTGGGTGAAGATGTCCTAAGGTCACGGGGGGGGTTTGGTTGTGAGCATCAATGCAGATCTAGGCTAGGAACCAAACTACTCATCCTGCTCTGGGCAGTTAAGAGACTGTGCTGTTTCTGTGTCACCACAGTCTTAATTTACTGCACTAAATACTCTAGCAGACCTGTAACTATGAGTTTCTCATAGCAAATGAATCACTATTTGTGTGTAGAAAGGGATGGAGAAAAATAATGAGTGAGTCCCAATCCCATATTCATTTTTTTGTGGAAGATCCCAGTGGAACAGACTAAAAATAGTCGTGCAGGACAGCAAAATTTTTGCTTAATAAGACGAGGGTGCCCAATCTATACATGTAATCCTTGTAATGTTTCTGCTGAATTGAGCTTTATATGGGGGTAGAAAAGTACTCCAACAAAATATGCTGTTGCATTAATTATAAGTTTTCCTTTTGACAGCTTAATTAAGAAGAGTTAGTGTAGGGCTCGCAGAGTTCATGATGAATCACACATATTCGTACAGACTTCATTTTCATGTTTCAATTATACACATTCCTAACTGATGAACAGCAACATAGCATTTTCTGTTTAATAAATGTGATATCTGTTGGAATTGATAACATTAGTTCAGTAATTACTGAGCCATTGTTGTCAGGCATCAGGAAAAAAAAAAAAAAAAGTGGAAGGATGCCCTAGTTATTAAAGTTTAGTATCAGCACTAAAAAAATGTGGGGGGGCTTTACTTACAGATCCAATACTTAGCAGAAGTCAGTGACAGAAGGTGCCTATGGATCCAATTAGGAGACAAGGGAGAGAAGAACAATAGCTTCATGACTGGAGAACCAGACTGAGGGTTGGGAGATGTGTGTTTAATTCCTGAGTCTATCACAGACTTCCTGTGCAGCTTTGGTCAAGTTATTTCATCTCTTTGTGCCTCAGCTCCCTCTCTGTAAAAACTTAATATGCAATAATCCCCATCTCCTCCACTTTTGTCTGCCCTTTACAATTGCAGCAGCTTAACTGTTGGGGCTGTCTCCTTTCCTGGTACAATAGACTTCCAGTTTTATGGAAAAGCATCAAATATGCTACTATAATACAAATAATTGTGAATCTGATGGTCTTTTAACTCACAGGGGAGGGAAAAAAAAAAAGAAACAAAAAACCAAATACAAACACCTAACCAAAACACCTCCTCCTATGTAGACACGTGGAACAATAATTTTGAGAGGAAAGGAGGCAAATATCAGCTCAAGCATCTTTTCTAAAGCAGTGGTTTTGATACACCATTTTGTATCCAGACTTTCCAAGGAGAATTTTCTTTTTCCTAGGTATGGGAAGAGGTTAAGATCAGGGAATACGTTCCCTGACAGAGCTCACAGCAGTGAGCTGTGGGTGACAGTTTAGTTGAAAATTCAGCAAAATCCTTTGGATTTGTCCCCAAAGAAGGGCTACTTTCTTTTTTGAAGGAAACAAAAATTTGCAAGAGGGGAGCACATGTGGAGGTGCCCACAGTCTCTGTCTGTTCCTTTTTTTTCTTTTTCCTTTTGCAACAACAGCATCTTGAAATCAAATTCAGACATTTATTTCTTTGGCTACCTATGCAAAGTCTCTTACACTACCATAAAGGCCACAGCTTATGCAGAAAACAGGTTTCTGCTATAATTACCTGTGAATGTATTCATAATTATCTCTGACAAGATTGCTGATCAATAGCCTTGCCTGAGAGAACAGCTTTATTTTATCAACTCATCCCCACAGACTGATAATGCACAAAGCACCTGACTCCAATTTCCCAAAATATTGTTTTAGAAAGGCATGTTACCTTTCTGGCTAAATGAGAGGTTCTGTTTTCATCAAGTAAAGCACAAGGATGCTGAGTGTGTGGAGTAACTCTAGGTGGGCATTGTGTAGATCCCATCAAGAACAACAAAAAATATGTGGTTTGACTTCAGTGCACAAAAAGAAACGGATGGAGAAGAAGATGAATTCTCCCTCTAACCTGAAAGTTTATGTCACTTTATGAATTTTACATAGAAGACATGGAAATGAATGCCATCAAGAAGCAAATGATTATTTCCTTCCCATTTTAGGCAAGTGCTCCAGCAGAGAGAGCAGAACAGCATCAAGGCAAGAGCTGGGTGAACTCCACCTGATGTGGTGGGTCGTGGGGTTCAGCATAGTGCTGTGGTGCATGTCCACTGCTAGAGCTGTTCTCCAATTTATCATCTCACATTTGATTGTTACTAGAAATGACTGCAACTGTTCCAACTGAATGTTTTTGTTTTTCTTTTTCCCACTGGAAAATGCTGATTTGTCAAAATGTAGCTGATCCATGGGAACAGAATGATTTTAATGAAGTTCTGGTTGAAGCCAAGGAAACTGGCAGCTGTGCCAGTTTTGAAAATCTCTTGCTCAGGCAGGTTTCTAAAATTATCCCATGCGACTTGCTGCCTGTTCACCTGATATAATGCTAAAGAGACCAAATTCCCCCAAGTCTCAGTCTCTCAGCCACAGACTGGCCAGACCTGGAAACACAGATGCTCAAGGTGCCACCTCTGAAGTTTGCCAAGACTTGGGAAAGTTCTGGAAGAAATGTTTTGAAATTATTGAACAAAATAGCATTTCAGTTTTTGTTAAACAGAGCTGTGGACTTATTCAGGAAGACGTTTTAAAAGTCTGTTTTTCACTTGAGTTTGTTTGTTTTTTTCGTTTGAAATTTTCCACTGAGTGGCTGAAGCACAGCAGATTATATTTCTTTGTTTTGTCATTACCACTTACAGACATTTTGGCTGATCAAAAAGAAGCAAAATAGTTCTGGTGGGTTTTTTCTAAGCTAACATGACTTTGTGACAGAATTGGCTTGGGGAGATGAGTCTGTGTGGCTGTGGAGAGACCTGAATGTTCAGCTGGGGCTAGACACACCTACAACTTCAAGACAATCACAATTCAGCAAGATAAAATCTAGAATCCTAGAATCTTAGGATCATAGAATGGTTTGGGGTGGAAAAGAATTTAAAGATTATCTAGTTCCAAGCCCCCTACCATGGGCAGGGGCACCTACCAATAGACCAGGTTGCTCCAGGCCCCATCCAACTGGGCAACCTGTGCCAACATCTCAGCACCCTCACAGTGAAGAAATTCTTCCTTACATCTAATCTAAATCTGCCCTCTTTCAGTGTGAATCCATTACCCCTTTTCCTACCATGACAAGTCCTTGTACACAAATCCTAATTCTAGAAAACTTCTGAAATTAGAAGACATTAGGCTTGCTACCTACTGTAGCTGGATGAAATAGAGCTTACTGCTTATCTCTTTGGTTGTCCAGTTTGGTGCTTTGTACTCAGAATGCTAAAAATGTCTGGTTTTGTGGTGGGCATGAGGGTTTGAATTCTGAATTTACATTTATTCCTAGTTTCTAAAGCTGTTCCTCCATTTTCTTGGCTTTCATCTCTTTTCAAAAGCTACCTAGGCATAGTTGCTTCCTTTATTAAATCTCAATTTAACGCTGCCTTTTTACCTTCCTCCTGCTTTTATTGCTCTGTCATTGCTCTGAGATTCTTGGTGGCTTTTTTCACCTATTCCTATTATAGCCAGGTTACCCCACAATTTTCCCTTTTCTGCCTCCATCTGGGACAAGGGATGCAGCTGGGGCAAACACAGGTTTTACAGGCTTCTGCTTTGAGCTGTGCTCACTTTGCCCTTCCTGATGTGGATTACTACACAAGCTGGCAGACCAAATTTCTCATGAAACATCTCACCTTTGCCAAGCTTAGTTTTTCCCAATTTTGGCCATTGTAACACCAGCAGCCTGCCAGCACCTGATCATTTTGGTGCTGTACAGTGGTTGGCAGAGGCTTGAAATTCCTCATCATTGTCCCTTTTTCAGGGACATCCAGAGCACACCACCCCTGGACTACCCATGTGGTCTCTGTCTTCTCTTTCAAATGATGTGCTGTAGTCCACTGGAGAGAAAAAAAATACTGGAGTTCTTATTTCATTCTTCCAGTCCTGTCCTACAGGAAATATTTGTGAAAAGATCATTCTGATTCTACACTTAGATGTTTGCAGTGATTGCAACCCCAAAAAGTTTTCCACTTTATGTAATTCATGTTCCAGACTCACCTGTTTCTTTGGGCACAGGAACATCCTCCTCACCTGTTCTTCAAAATGTGAGATGAGGATTAGCTGTCAAGATAAAACCACTGCACTAATCAGTTTACAGAGGTGTAAATTGTTTGTCAGAACACAATGCCAGCAAGGCAATTTTGTTTAACAATCCTAACAGCAAGGGTCCGTGGGGCGGAAATAAGTAATCAAGCAACCAACTGAGGCTGAAACTTTGAGAAATCGAGGAGCCTTCTCTTCCCAATGCATCTGCAGTACAATGAGACCCTGCACAAAGCACCAGGAAAGAGCCCAGGCTTCTCTTTCTGTGATCCTGAAGCCAGCACTGATGTGACTGATCCTTATTCTCATAAGCAACCTTATTCTTTAATAGGAGAAAGGAAGGATGAGAGGACCAAGTCTTTGCCCAGGGTTTTCAGACATGCCCAGCACTAACTTGGTTGTCTTCGAATTCAACAGTTTCATTGGCAATCACAATGGGATTAAAAGTAATCAGAATTAAAGCCAAAACCAACAGTCCTAGAAATCCCATCCTCAGAGTCCTGACGTTCTGCAGCATTTCACCCAATCACTCTTAATTAAACCATCCCAGACATTTTAGAGACAGCAGAATCAAGGCATTTCAGTTTTAATGTCTTGGTAAGGAAATTAATTTTGTGCCTATGCCCATATGGGTGTAAGTCCATAAATCCAAAGCACGAGGAATAACTGAGCACATCTCGTTTCCCCTTCTGCATGGATAAATCAAGATGTATTGAGAAAGAGCTGCTCTCTTTCCATACAAATTTTGCTTCGCTTCTGTCCTTAGACCATCACAGCTCCCACCATGCTATTAAAACCCATCAGCACACCAAAATGAGATGATTGAAAGGCAATTCTCGACAGAACTGGAACAGCCCCTTCATTTTTTTTATTTCTTACTTTCATGTGTGTGAGACACGGAGAAGGAGTGAGAGAGAGACTATTGAACTTTAAACTTCCTGATAAGCTGTATTGTGGGAAAGTGCCATTTTTAGGTTTACATGAAGGAGCTACCTCTGAGAATGGCCTTTTAGCCTGTGAAAAAACTAGAAACATCCCAGGAAGTCTCCGAAACATTGTAGCACTGTGAGAATTTGTATAAAAATAAACATTGGATTATTTCAGTCCTACTCCCTTGAGAAAAGGAGACCAAATTACTCAGAGCTACTAGCGTAATCTTGACAGAGGAAGGGAAATTAGCAACCAATGCCAGGGCTTTTTGTTTTGTTTGGGGGTTTTTCCCCCTTCTTTTTGGTGTAAAGCAATACTTGGAAGAGGCAGCAAAGTCAGGTTAAGCATGTGATTGAAAAGGGTTCAGAGCTGAGACCAAGCCCTGGAAGAGAGCAAGCCGAGACAGAAGGAGAGACTTTGAAAGGTGTAAACTAGAATCCACAGAAACATGAGAGCTTGGAAGGCATCCGTTGACAGACACAATCCAAAAGCAGACAAATCCTGGTCTCTAGAGTTCAGGGGATTTTTTAAAGCTTTTTGTTGAGCATTTTTCTCAGGAGAAATTAAGATGTGAAAGGCACAAGGAGTCAAGCAAGGTCTCATGTCACTGCAAAAGCTGTTTCTAAGCCTGGTCAGGAAAGTCCTTCATTTCATGGAAAAATTACTCTGATTAATCTGTCTTCCCATCAGGATGGGCTGAGAATCCCACAGGGTAATAAAACCACATTTTATCCAACATTGCTCCTAGTAAGGGATGGCAAGAAAGAACATGAAATTTTGAGATTTCAGCAACTACTGGTAAGTGGTGGCTATAATCCTGGAGAAAGCTACATAAAGCAAGGAGCAGGAAGTCCAACACAGGCTTATCTGAAGCCATAAGGAAAGAAAAGAAGTAGAATGAAGGCATCTCCTCCACAGGGATGTCTCCAGAGCTGTGAACTGCTCCACACCATTGACCAAGGCTGAGCAATTGTTGGATGCAGCTGCATCCTGAGAGGGTTCGTATGCACTCAGAGGAGAGCACAAACCTGCATTGCCCCCAGTTCATAGAATTATAGGGTTTGGGTTGGAAGAGACCTTAAAAACAACTTAAAAGCGGGGCTTCAGTGATGATATAACACAGGAGATGGGACCTTCAGAATTAAGCACACTGCCTCTCTCCATACATGGCACCAAGAAAGGGCAAGAGCATACTATACCAGAGAAGAAAAACAGAGAAGGTATTCCACCTGCTGCCTCGGCTGGCTCTGGATTCAAGAATAAAAACAAGTTAAAAAGTTTATGTTTCTTTATTCTGAGCTAGAAAGATAGATTCTTTAGCTGGGTATGTAACAAACTTATATTTTCCTGGGGTGAAACAGATGGGAATCCCCAGCAAGTGCTGAAAAAGAACTGCTGAAGCAGACACTGCTACCTGTATCTCTTTCTGCAAAAATGATTCCAGGCAGTTTGGAAGTGGCAGGAGTTGGGATCTGGTCCTCTTGCTCTCAGATTGGTCAGCAATGGAAGATGAGGGTGAATATCTCCAATCAGAACAAACTGAAGGGTAAGATGTTGCTTCACAAAAGGGAGAAAATCACTAACTCCAGAAGCAGAAGAAAAAATATATGATTTTGGGCTTCGCTGCCCCATCCAGTTAATAAAAATCTCAAAAAAAAATCACTATACAACTGTATGGTATCTACAGTGAAAATTCAATATCTACTGCCATTAACAACATCATTAATAACAAATGTCTGTTTAATTACTCTTGCTAAGATTAAAAAGGCCATTATTCTTGTAACTTGAGAAATTCATTAGCTGGAAAGTCTGTTTAATGCCAAATGCATCCCCTTTAAAGGCACAGGGTTTAATACTTGGGGGTATTTCTGACATTCAGACATTTTGTTGCTTGAAGAAGCACTACCCAGCTAGGCTGGAGTTCATGCTGTGACAGTAAGCAAGTGCTGTTATGTTTCAGAAATCCAGATGAAGCTACAGGGTGGTTCATAGCACCGTCTTTCATCCAGCACAGCTAAAAATGTATAGGCACAGAGTAGGGCTCTCTGATGTACCTAAATCCCTTAGAAACCTTCATCTACATGAAGACAAATTAAAGGCTTTTGAAAGGTTGTCTTTGGTGGTTATACCCCCCAGCAAATTTTGAAAATTCTGACCAAAATTTTAGCCTCTATAGATCATCTTTCTCTCGTCCTGTGCTGCAAGGGTCTCCCACCACCTCCGTAAGCCTGAACCATGTGGATTATGCAACGTGCACCTTCCCTGGCCATATCCTCGTGACTGCTGACACTCGTGCTTGCCTTGCTCTTGGAGAGAGGAAGATGTGCAATCGTGGCAGTGCCTGTTAATGCAGCAGTTTGGCTGATATCATTTTTTAATGGCACTAAACTCTTAGCGCACATTCCGTCTCCAGAACTGAATGTTGTTGTACAAAACAGATACAAACAGAGTAATTACCTCAATCCTCCTTGACCGGAGCCTAGGGCAGGCAGGAATCTAGCCTGTGGCACAGGCTGACATGGAAAGCTAAACATCTTCCCCACCTCCCAGCTCTGTGGATGGTGCAGAAAGACAATGGAGGAAAAATATTGCACTTCACAGCCGTAGCAAACAGGGATGTGTTTAGCAGGGTAATTCACTCTGGGAGAGAAGGGGCTGCACAGAGGAGCAGCACCCCATTTCATGTGCCCCTCCAGCTGGCTGAACTCCACACCATGCCTGCCTTGAAATCACAGCACGAATGAGGGAGGTCTAGGTCTACTGAGGCAGTGCTTGGAAATGGAGCTTTCAGAAAAGATACCCAAGTGATCAGTGTCTCAAAAACTATACTGAAAGAAGGCTCACTGCTCAGCCCCTTTGTGCAGAGTTCCAGAAACTCCAGGTTGTGCAACAGCATCCGTGCAATGTCTTGTGTATGTTACAGGAGCTGAATTAAGTATCTGGTGTAACATAATTTTAAGATTGGCTTGAGGTGCATTAGAAAATATAAAGGGGAATTAGAAAAGTGTAAAACAGCAGAATTCATTTTTGAGGCAAGGGCACCGACTGATCCTATTTCCTTCCTTACCTCAGAAAATGACAACGGTCCTGGCTGCTCTAGTCAGTGATGTGATGGTGACAGCAAGCCATGAAGAGTTGTGTGGCTATTTGATGCGATACTAGGAAAATTGAGGCTGAGTAGGAAAGTATTATAGGTATCCCAGATCTTAAGAAGTTCATAGAATCATAGAATGGTTCCATGGACTCACAGAAGGGACCTCACAGATCATCTCGTTCCAATTCCCCTGTCGTTGGCAGCGACACCTCCCACTAGACAGATTGCTCAATGCCCCATCCAACCTGGCCTTGAACACTTCCAGTGATGGAACATCTACAGTTCCCCTGAACAACCTGTTCTAGTGATGTCTGAGCCACCAACCCCAATTCTTGGATACATCTGTTCTGGTTTTCTGCTTCTGAGGGAGACACCTCCCTAAAACACAAGTCCAGCAGCCCAAATCAGTCTGTTTGGAGGTCCATTTTTCCCATCATCCTGCCCAGGGAACTCAGTTATAGTGGAACATGGACAGCCCTCCCTAAAAATAAAAGCTGGCACTAATAACACCCCATTGATTAGCACTTAATGCTCAGGAATAGTCCTACCACGTGACACACTGGATGCTTTTCCATAGTGAAAGCAGAATGACTTGAAATTGTGAGGAAGAAGATGTCAGGGGACCTGAGCTGAGCAGTAATTCTGAAAACCTATAAGTTTGTCTCCTAAATATGCATCTGTTTGCTTCACCCTACTTGCAGATGTTCAAAAGTCTTCTCTTTTACAGTCACTCTCCAGCAACACATAAAAGCTTCTCCTTCATGTTGGGCACCAATATGTGAATGTTTACCACAAAGTCACAAACATTTGTTAAAAGAACTTTTTATAAGCACTTCTGCCCCTTTGCTAGGTCATGCAAGAAGGTACACTAACTCAGTGTCAAGGGTAGTGGTATTGTAGGCCAGTAATTATGTTAATACAGATAATGATAGGTACTTGTATTACAGAAGCTTTTTCAGAGTTAATTTTGCAGTCTAGCAATTTCTTTGCTCTGTTTAGCTTTGTGTTTGGATAGCAAACGAAGTAAAACAACAACCATAATTTTGGTCAGTCAGAAGTGCTGCATTACAGAAGTAAGGAGCTGTCTGTGGACAGAGGGCATTAACCATTTTCCTTCTGGCTCAGTTTTCTCCTGACTTGCTCCCCATTCTGAGCCTTTAACCACTGGTTAAAGTTTATCATTATTTATTAATATTAGTTATTATTTATTATGGTTTAACTGCCATGCCTATCCAGTTATACCTTATTTATCATGTAAATGTCATATCAGAAGCAAGAATTTGGCTTCCAAAAGAACAATGTAGCAAATAAACCCACTATAGATTAGCTGCAGTGATTAATTTCTGAAGCAGGTGAGACACTCACAAGTGGCCTTGAAGCATCTATCACAAACCAGAGCTGTAAGGGATGCTGGTGTGTTGCCAGGCCCAGGTGAATGGATAAAAACATCCATGTAGAATCACGGAATGGTTTGAGATGGAAGGGACCTAAAAGATAATCTAGTTCCAACCCCATGGTCATGGACAGGGATACCTCCCACTAGACTAGGTTGTGCAACATCCCATCCAACTTGAACACATCCAGTGATGGAATGTCCACAACTTCTCTGGTGCCAGCATCTCACCACCCTCATAGTGAAGAACTTCTCCCTCATTTCTAGTCTAAATCTTCCCTCTTCCAGTTTGAAGCCATTACCCTTCATCCTATCGCTACAAGCCCTTGTAAAAAGTCCCTCCTCAGCCTTCTTGTAGGCTCCCTTTAAGCACTGGAAGGCTGCAAGAAGATCTCCTTGGAGTATTCTCTTCTCCAGGCTCCCAGCCTCAACCCCAACTCTCAGCCTATCCCTGTAGAAGAGGTTCTACAGCCTTCTGATATCTTCATGGACCTCCTCTGGCCCCACTCCAAGAGGTCCACGTCCTTCTTGTGCTGGGGGCTCCATAGGACCAAATTAATTTTAAATTGTTTGTGCAGTGTGTAGTGTGTGTTTTAATAAGAGAAGAACTAGCTCCATCAGTGCTCCCCACCCCAAGTATCTAAAATGTTATCTAGGCTGCCATTTTAATTTTTAGAGCTTAAACCCAAATATGATTCGTAGACACAAAATCTAACTGCATTGTTGTTAGTACTCCTCAGTCAACTAGCTGCTGGAAATATGTGTGAGCATAGTATGCTTACATATAGGATATACATATATAGGAGATATGGACAGATATACATAGGAGATAAAGCTAGAAATGAAAAAATGTTCTATATGTATCTGATTGCCACATCCTTTTTCTCAGGGGCAGTAGGATTACCATACGTACTCAGTTAGACACTCTGTGTTAAATTAAACCATGGTAGACACACAACTAGTTTAAATGTTATTACTCCAGGGGTCAATTTGGCCCATCACATGCTAATTACACCCCTGAAAATTAATACCTTTTTTTTATTTTTTTTTTATTTTTTTTTTTTTTAGGTAAATAGTCTTTTCTAAAATTATTTTTATGGAAAACAGGTTTTGTTTGTTTTTTCAAGAAAATTACATATTTGCAGAGTTCCTGGGCTTTTTATGCTGTTACAAGTTACATCTGGTTTTCTCCACTGGTGTTGTCCAAGCCAGCTTTAAAGGTAAAGCTACTCCAGAGCAAGCCAAAGATCTGACTAAATTCTATAAGCCGAGAATCAGCCAAGCCACAGAGAATATTTAGGCACGAGGCTCCTGCCCACAGCCCAGGGCTGCAGTCCCCAGGAATGCACTGGGATTGCTCTACAACCTTGAAAAGCCTGGAGACAGCTGCTGGGTCCTGGCTGC
>NW_008607742.1:41357-63553 GCF_000691845.1 Merops nubicus | reverse complement strand
CCAGCTTGGTTTCTTCTCATCCCTCTCCAGACCAGGCTGAAGCCACCAGCCCTGGGGTAGGATTTCGGGGGCTCCCCTTCCCCCTGCAGCGGCTGCTCATCACCACCCAACGGGGTCGGGCAGGAGGATGGACAAACTTCCTGAGGCTTGAGGTTCTGCAAACACTCTCTTCCTTCTTTGCAAAAATAACTCAGGTCCACAAGCTCCTCTCCTCGCAAAGCCAAAGACCTGCCCACCAGCATGGTTTGGTTTTTTGGTGTTTTTGTCTGCTTGTTTGTTTGTTATTAAGTGGAAAAGTGAGCTGTGTATTTCCACTTGTAAGCCAGGCTGGCAGAAGGCAGTCATCTGGGTGTGAAGTGTCTAGCTATACCTCTGGTTCCCTTCTCTGTTATATGTTGTCCACTCTCCTTGTTCTTTGCTCTGTAATTTCATTGTCTTTGATATTTCATAAGTCTTAAAACTAGATCGGAGCTTGCTAAGTGAAAAACTGACCCCAAAAATGAGTTTTGCAGCTGATTTCAGAGAGAGCACAGAAAGTATAGCTATTTATCCCTTGCAAGAAGAACTAATATTAAATAGATAAATCTTAATATAACCTCTATGCTTATTTGCAGTGATATGGCATTGAAACCACCAGGATCATCACAGCTGCAGGGCAGTATTCATATGTAAAATCATACTTTACCCTGTGATAAGAATCCCTGGCTAAGGGCAATTGGATATTCAACAATAAAAATTGGCATACAACTGAAATAAAAAAACTTCTGCTTCTGTCTCTCTTTCCTACGGTTGCACTGTTAAAATATAGATGTTTCTTATATCTTTTGTTCAAAAGGTCAATCACAGATAAAGCTGCAAGAACCAATGGAATGTTTTGCTGGGAAAAAGGCTACACCAAAATACCAACAAGAAGCAATTTCTAAAATAAATGGCCTGATGACTCCCAATCTCAGTCACCCACTCTAGTTACCTGTGTATATGTATATCAGATGTTAGTATATCTCCAGGCAATGTGAGCATCCCTGGGTATAACATAGTATTGCATTGTCATCCCACGGAAGATTTAAACTTCCCACCAAAATGCAATCCCTTTTAAAGTTCTAAAGCCTTCCCCAGACACCAGAAAATGCAGCTTCCCTGTCTTCCAGAGCTGTTACAAAATCAAGAGGCTTGCACGATCAGCTCAGATGGACAGAGCCGGTCGTTGCCCATCATGTCCTGACCCATCCGGACACCACGTGCCACTCAGGAGCTTTTTCATCCTTCCTGTGTGTCTGCTCTCACTTCACTCTTCCCCACGGGCTCTTCCCTTCCTCTCCCAGTTGCTTTCTCAGTACTTCAGCAGATGTTTCTGAGTCCCTCCTCGAGTGTTTCCACTGGAAAGGGGGAGGTAGCCCTTCTCTTTTTGATGGGGCTTGCCAGGATGGGGTGCTGTGGAGGTGAGGAGAAACCTCTCTGCTCCTCAATGCCTGGTCTGCTGCATGCCAGAGCCACAGCTTGGTACAAATGTCCCTGACAGCTCAGGGCTGGGTGGATGGGCAAAGGTCCTCAGCATGGAAAAGCAGCTGAAATGAAAACTGGGAAAGATTTCATCCTTTTTGAAAATTTATGTATCAGAGAGATACATAAATAAAGATGATTAATAAATACATATACTTCCTAGAGCTACACCTACCAGATTTCCTCTGTTCCTCATAGACCCTTAAGTCTGGTGAGTCTGTTCCCCTTCCCTGAGTACCTAGGTCTTCCCTGTAGGAGCCACTTTAGTTCACCAAGCTCTGGGTCCCTAGGAGATCACATTTTTAATTTCTTTCCCTCACTTCTTCACTCACAGCTTCCCTTTCTGCTCAGCTTCCCAAAACTCCTTAAGAGGGCTCTTGTGCAATAGCCTGCTTCCAAATACTGTCACAAACTGCAATTATTTGTACTAAGGTTTTAATAGACTTTCTGTTTCTGTCATCTTCTACCTACCTAAAAGGAAGATTGCAGGGCTAGGATGGGTAATCATTTTTTACTTATACTTTTTTTAATAAATTGCCAATCAGGATTACAGAGCAAAAGTCACACTTGCAGAATCCTACTACTCACATATGTTTTTTATCATTTTTTTCACTCACTCTTCTGGTGTGTGCAGAGTTCTGCTTTGTGGTAGTGGCCTTTTTGGTGGTTATCAATTTTGTTTAATTTACAAAGAAAAGCCATGGTCTTTGATTCTTCTTTGTAATTTAAACAAATTGCAAACTAGTTATTCATAAACAGGACCATCTTTCATTTGAGAAAGCAAGAACCCAAAAGATTTTGCCTTAAAGTGGCAGCTCCCTGTTTTGTTAAGACAGATGTGTCCTATTCACTGGGGAAAAACAATTGCAAAGCTGAAGGCCACGCAATCTAAACATGATTTTTCATGCTATTTGGAGAAATAACTGGTGCAACAGGGATAAAGCAAAAAAAAACAACTCAATTTTTAAAGTTAGAAATTTAAGTTGCGTCTTAGAAATATGTGTCCCTCTTTCAACATCTTAGTTTTTCCATGTTCCAAATAGCTAGCTTACATTTCAATAATCTTCTTTAAACTAGTTTTTCTTAACCTTTTTAAAGATTATTTAAAATACCATCAATAATTTAAACTTAAGCCTAAATTTATATGAAACACCTTCTGTGCCTATTGCATTCCAGGTTTCTTTTTTTTTTTTTAATTAAGGAGATTCTAGCAGTCATTTCTGACTGCTGTGGCATCTCCCTGCAAATCCTTTCTTCAGCTCTGCTACACTGAGGTTCATTTGTGTCATTCAAATCTTTGCTCTTTAAATATCCTCTTATAAATTTATTATGGCAATACATTCATATCTTTAAGCTTAATCTGAAACTTCGATAACAAGCAGGAGATGGAATAAATGAGTAGAAAGGAGACCAGATAAAAATTAAAATACTGTTCTGTCATTGCCCATATAAACTATTAGGGACTCTGACAGGATGGTATTTTAATTTTGTGCTCTTCTCCCCTGCTTCCTCCACCCAACTTCACTCTTCCATCTTCAGCTTGTTACCAAAGCTCCTGATTAAGCCCAGGAACAGGGTATCATACCCAACATGTTCCGTAGGGCTTTCAGAGGCAGGGATGTGAATGACACCAGGTAAGCATCACTGCTCTGCAACCCAGCAGAAGAGATTTTTTTTCCTGCCATTAATTAGATATCCAAGTGATCCTGGCAGAAAAACACCCTTATTTTCTAAATAATGATAAGAAACCAGCACCATTTAACCCCGTCTCCCCACCTGCCCATGATTTACAGTGACATTATGTGATCAGTTGCTTTTTCCACAATTCACTTTATGATGTCGATGCAAAATCTATTTGCAGGCCTCCTTCCAGTCCTCTCTGAAGCAAACAGTTCAGAAGTGCTTCCACTGTGTAACTAAGAACCTAAATGTTGGATTTTTTAACATTCAGGTATGACTGTTTTCTCTTCCCTTCAGTTAAGAGAGAAGAAAACAAGTCTTTTTTCAGTTTTCTTATTTGTTGAGTATCCAGGTAACAAACTACTTAAAATCAAGCAAACAAAACTTGATAATTGGCCCCCATCCCCATCTGAGCCACAGAAGGATGTAACCATAGCAACGTGTGGTTTAGAGCAGACCATTTCGTGTACCTTTCAGGATTTAAGCTTGTGAGAATCTATCCATTCCTAAGTAGAATTATCACTCCAGGACCAGTTTGCTCTTTATTTTAAAGGATGATTGAAGCTGGGGCCAGAAATAGTCCTTGACAATGTGTTCAGGTCAAGGAGGGGCAGGAAGTGGGTGAAGGTGATATAGATGCACACACGAAGAAGAAAACAAAACCAAAAAAAAAAATTAAAACCAAAAAAAACCAAAGTTCCTCCATGCCAAGGAACAAACAGTAACGGACACTGCAAAAGACAATAATTAAGGTTGAGTCAAGCACAGCAGGTTATCAGAAAGCTCTCCTGCAAATGTGTTTTCTCATGAGCTAAGAAGCCTGGAACAAAGTCATATCTCAGTCCTAAGGTCCAAAATCTTTTCTTGCTGTAGGCAACTCTCATTGTAAATCTATAGACATAGCATCGTTAAAGAAATATGCCTATAGAAAGTAATTCTTTTAAAAAAAAAGAACACACCCAGGCTTGTAGTAAAGCAACTTCATCTCAACAACGTGGATTCAGGATGTAAGGAAACAAAGTCAGTTTAATACATCCATGCCTTTTTTCCCCATTGCATAAGGTTTTATAGTTTCTTCTACCTCTGTAATCCAACCATCCTCATGTGTTTACAACTAGTACCTCTGTAGCATTACTGCATTCGTAGAGCTATGCATATAATTTCACTTTCTCCCTGCATCCCACTAATTAAATTTTATTTTTTAATGCAATTAAGAATAAGTCTTGAAATCCATCCTGCTAATGTTAGTTTTTTGTTTTCCTTTTGAAACGGAAACTACAAACACAACAGATTGTAGCTGTCTCTTTTTACACCAGACAAGTCTCATTGTTTAACCAGAGCCTGATTAGGCAAATCAGCTGACATGAGAATGAGTGGTTCCACTGAAGAGGTAATATGCTGCACAAGGCAATGCTCAGAAATATCTTGACACGGAAATCTAAAACAGAGATCTGCATTCAGATTTGAAAGCAATTAGATTTGAATCAGAATAACAATATTCTGAGCCAGAATGAAATATATTCCTGTATTCCTACATATTATCCTATTACCCTCTGCAGTAAGGGGGGGAAACATCACTATATATAGGATTTTTTTCCAAAAGTGGATATTCTTTAAGTGGGTAAATTCCAGCTTACCTCCAGGGCTTTAAGGCTGGAGGCCAGCTGCATTACTGGTTGGAGTACATGATGTGGAGAACCACACTGCAGTCCCTGTAATGCCATAAAATGTAAACTAAAAGTACACACAAACACCCTCTTCTAACAGTATAGTAATTGGAGCTACTACTGCTCACTGGGAGTACACATTGCTTCCCCTAATTAGCACATTCTGTGTCTATTTTTTTCTTTTTTTTTTTTTTTTCTTTTCTTTTTGGCAACTCTTGCTATTCTAGGTATCCTATGCACCTTTCTAAAAAAACAGTAGCTTGCAGTAAAAAAAGAAACCTAGGAGTAACCATTTACAATATTTAGAGGTGGCCTACAGGCAGGTCTGTGTTTTCCATATCTAAGATCAAGTGTAAGACCTTCAGAAGCAGATATCCTTCATATCATTTCCCTAATTTCAAGGTGAAACCCAAGACAGACCATCTGGTTAGATTATTCTACCTGTGCCACTCTTCATGCCATTGCTATTGCTGCTACTACTATACTAATATTATTTTATTTTTTTTTTAAAGGGATAAGCAAGATTTTATTCATCAGCAAATAAATATTGCTTGCTGTTTAATTTTATCCTCAGAGAATTTTGCATCTTGCACACTTTGATAGAAATATAAGCTCATTAACAGAATATTTTTTAACCAGACCATTATGACTTCATTTTGAATCAAAGCTCATTAAAACAATTATAATCAAATGTTTCATTTTCTTTTTCCCTTGTGAGGAACAGCTGAAAAGGTTATGTTTGTTTTTCTTTATCTGAATCTCTAGGGCTATATAAACAGACTACATGGACTTGTTTGTGCTCCTTTTTCTTTATATTTAAGAATTTGCTCAGCAGAGTATATGTGAGCACTGTTCCTGGGGTCATCTGCAGAGAGTTGCAGCACAACAAGTTGCAATCTAGACTGCACGAAAATCAGGGGTAATTTTGTGCCCAAGGATGCTGCCTCATCACCAAAGGTCCAAAAAGGAGCCATCTCCTCGTGCCACATCACTGAGAACCATTTCTGAGCATCAGGGATGGGTTTGCAAGGTGTCTTCCTTGCCTTGCTCCACTTTCAGGACCAACACATTGAGCAGGAGGAAAGGGTAGGCTGGTGGAGCAGGTGAGATGGAGAAGATCCTCTCCATGGTCTGCATGCTGAAATCACTTAGCACAAACATTTTAAAAATGTTGTGCTTAATTCTTTGGTGCAGGAAAAAAAACCCAAAACTATTTCCTTCAACAGAATCACTTTATAACATCACTGCTGTTAGGCTTGAAACTGTTCTCAGTAAAGCTTATTAAGCAGTCTGTAATTCAAAACAAGAATGACCAGCTCCAATTAAGAGAAAATAAATCAACACTCACAACCTAGTAAGTCTATGTAACAATAAATTTAGAATTAAGGGATTTTACTCTGAAAAAAACATTATCTTCTTATGGAAAATGGTGATTTTTTTTTTTCTCCAAAATAGCTAACAAATACACAGCATTTGCAAGCCACAGGAATAGCCCTTAAGTACAGTCCAGCATCACTTATTGTGACATGAAATAATTGGTCTTCAGCCACGAGACTAAAACCTGTAAACTGAACATGAAGGAAGACCTTGTTCTTATTCTGGATTACAGAAACCCATCCTGAGTGCACTCACACAGCATCTGCAGAACATTTTTACTTCTTTTTTTTTTTTGGTCTTTTGTTGTGTTCTTTCTTTCTCCTTTCTTTCTTTTCTATCATCTTTCTTCTCTTTTTCCTCTTTTTTCCTCTTCTCTCTCTCTCTTTTTTCTGTTTCCTTTCTTCTTATTTTTTCTTCTTTTCCTTTTTTCTTTTCTTCTTCTTCTCCCCTCCCCCCCATGCCCCAAAGCTCAAGCAAGACTAAAAGACTCCAGAAAACACAAAGCAGGAGTTCACCTGGCACCCCTTGCACAGTAATGGAAATGGGTGGCAACATACCTGTCTGGTTTTCTATATACAGATCTTCCACTGATGATGGCTAAAAGACACGTGGGCAAACAATACTATTTTAAGCATTAAATAATATGTCAAGTCTAAAAGCCCAGCTAATTCTTTGCAATAAAACAGAATAATAGTAAAAAAATCCAGTTGTTAAGAGTGTTACCCCTAAAACTAACAGAGGCTAGTTTGAAATTACAGTTCCTTTCTTCAGACAGTTTCCAAATGCAGACCTCTAAACCAATGGACATTGGATTTATTTCAGATTTAAATCAGTTTAGCTTTCAAGATAGAGGTGTCAACTATGTTGTCTGCCAATGGTGGAAAGAAAAATACGAGGGTGGGGGATGAAGGGAAACAGATATATTTTGGAATACCAGTTCTCCTGCCTACACGAGTCCCTCCCTTGATCCTTCCTCATTAAAAAGTTGCTTCCTAGAGGCAACAAGGTTGTGAGATATCAAAGACATTGTTAATAACATGATGGACTATGTGCATTTTTATTTTTTTTTTAAAAAACTGTTAGTGAGGAGGCACAAATGTGACCCCTGTGTCAGTTCTGGTCTGCAGTGGTCAAAGAGAAGGACTGTTTCTCTCAGGACAGTGCTGCTCTGTCCACGCTTCTCCAGCTCCTGCACCCTACTCAACAGCTGCCAACTGCATTCAAGACCCTCTTGAATAATTCAGAAAGAGATGGTTTTCCCCATCACAGTAAGATTAGTCTGGAGGTTCTGATTTTTCTATGAACAAGCCAAATGATTTCCACATCTTTTTTGTTGTTGTTAATTACTTGTTTTAAAGAAGACAGCAGACTGGAAGGCGGTGACCTACATGCGGATGCTGAGATCATTGAAACTTGTACAACGCAGGCAGTATGGCCAAATCCAGACATTCCAAACCCATGAATCAGGACCCATAAACCATGAGATAGTCTTAAAATAATGATCTTTTAAAAAAAAAAAAATAATGAATGTTGGCTTCTCTCCACTGCCTTCTGACTTTGCCATCTTTTAAGGTACTCAACATCAAATTTTCAGATTTTCCTCATCAAGCATGACTAACTTAATCTCTTTTTTATTTTTTTTTAAAAGAAAGGTGAGGTTAAAATACTCCATGATAGACAGAACTTTGGTTTTCAAGAAAAACCTCAACTATTACTACTTTTCTATAGCATCACAAGAGCTGGCAACAAAGGAATAGCATCTATACATTGCTGTCGTCTTTCCCTGGCACTTTAGTAGGACTTACACATTTTATATTCTAGCTGTGCTTTAATTAAAACCAGTTATTTTCTTTTGTTTGAAATAGCTCAAACAATTCAGCACTTAAAAAAAAAAAAAATACAAGAAAGAAAATAGAAGAAAGAAGCTATCTGGATGGGTTTCTAATAGTGGGTGTAAATCCAGCATAAGATTTATTTGTACCAATAATTTCAGTGGGAAAACAGAGTCTCCAAAGTGTGCATTCAATTAAGTATCATGCTAAACCTTTGTTATCCTTGTGCTAGACCTGGCTAGTGTCTATGCACATTGTTAGTCAAACATAACAATACCATAATCATAAATAATTCCTATTTCTCATGAAAAGCTGACTCCAGACTAAACCATTGGTGCTCTGCGTTTCTGTTGATACTTGTATCTGCCTGAAAGCAAAAGCAACTTTATTATTACAGATAAAATTGCAGTCAAATATTAACTTATGAACTCTCTTCTGACTTTACAAGATTGTGTGGCATTTCTGCCTGTTATCAGAAATCCTTAATAATGCATTAGAAGACTGAAATTTCAGAAGAATTTGTTTGAGATTTCTTCTTTGGCTTCATCTGCAGTTCTCAATGAGCAATGCATCATCCAAACACATTATAGAAATTAGAGTCTGCATTCCATTATGCATTCAGACATTTATAGCAGAATGATAAACCTGTCTGTACCTCAGGGAGTTGGCTTTATAAATCAAGGCTTCCTGTAAAAAGATTACATTCCTATTGGAAATTATTTGGGTTCTATATCTTCTTTCCATATCGTGTTATAATATACATCAGGAAAAGAAAGGAGAATGGAATTAAACTGGGGGAAAGTGATGTCTTATTAGAGGCAAAATGTGTTACTATTTTACTTTGATTTTCTGAAAGCTGAGGTTCTGGAGTTTTAGGTTTGAACACTTCACTATTCTGGAGCTTATACAAAAAAACCCTGATCTCTCAATCTATTTTTGAAACTTATCTGCTTCTGTAGTACCAGAAAACCTCAGAAGTCTCACTATTTATCATCACTGAACTCCTGAGAGGGAGGAAAATACTGTTATCACTGTTTTAGAGATCAGATGTTAAAAGCACAGCTCCTCAGCTCTCACAGGCAGGATCTGATAGAGCAGGGGATTGAGCCAGGACATGCAATGGATGGAGGAATAGGAAGAGCAATCACAAGAGCAGCCCTTATCAGCAGGCAGGACACAACAGGGCACACTCCCTGCACCCATTAGCAATAGGAAGGGACTTGGACAGGACATTCTGTGCTGTGGGGGTCCTGGAGACACCATAGCACAGTGCCATGAAATCCACCCTGTAAATAAGATCTTCTTGCAAAGCTCAGGATTTGAGATGTCTTAGCAAATGCAGTGAAGAATCAGTCTGTTAACACGTGTGGAGAGCAGAAATTTAAACTCCACAGAGAACACTCATTCAGCATCATCCCTATGTCTTCTTCCACCACACATGGAATGTCCCTCTCAGGTCTCACCCTGACCTTTCTGAAACGTCTGTCTTGCCAGTTGTGGTCAATACAGCAGTGCTGGTCACAGAGAACTAGGTGAATGGAGTGTAGCAAGGTAATATTTTGCCTGAAAAAAATGTTTATGATGTCAAGAGAGTGTAACATCCTGTAAAAAAATAGTTGGTACGATTTAAATTAAGAAGAAAGCATACACAGCATGGTTTCTTGGGATGAGGTACTTTCTAGCAATAATATGGAAAAGAAACTTTTAAGAAATATAAGGAATTAAGGATTATAAGAATATGGAGAATGTGAAGTTATCTATTATTTTCTCCTTACACAAGTTAGCCCTTGACTTCATTTAATTTAAAAGTAGTAAATTCTGTAACTCTCTGTTCCTCAGAAGATCTGAATTTTCACTGAGAAACTAACACAAAATACATCATTAATTGTACCCTGGGTATATTCAATAAACGAAAGGAAAGAGAGGGATTTCAGGATGGAGGTGCTTGAAAATGGTAATTCTGGAGGAAAAAAAATTTAAAAAACAAACAAACAAACACCAAACAAACATTAAACACTCAACTAAAGTGAAAAAGTACTGTTCTCCTAGGTCCAATTACTTAGTCCAATGAATGGCTTGAAATTCTATTAAGACACTATAGTTAAGTCTTCTGGGTCTTTAGTTTATACCACAAGTGATACCCACAGTGACTTCAGTGTCTACATGCTCACTTCATTTAAGCCACAGTGACTTATCAACTATGCATTAACTTTATTTTATTCAGAGCTCTTTAAGGTTAAAATGCCTCTTGAGAACTGCAGGATACATCCTCCCTAAACTAATCGAAAGGCTCCATGGATCTGAAAACCACCAAAGGACACTGGTGCATTTATATGGCCCTTGCTTTGGAAAATAAAAGCCTTTCACATGTGTGGAAATGCAGCCATCTCTCCATTTTTTTAATGATATTTTTTTCCTCCTGGAAATAAAATCTGGTTTCACAGTGAAACAACATTTTCACATTTATATTTTTCTACCTAGAAACGAATTTGCCATCCTTAATCTTCTCAAAACTTGAACCACTTGTTTATTGTTTGGCTCTTAGATATTCTATGGTAAATGTAAGCTATTTGCTACTTTACCATTAAAAAACCTACCCAAAAGCTAAGTCTGATAAGCTAATTCGATCAGGGAAATTTATCCTACATTGTTCACTTAATCTGAGATTTAGACTCAGGAAGTTGTGGAAGTAAAATCTGCAAGATGAATCCTATTTTACAATCGATAATCCTTATTCCTTCCTAGTTCACTACAATTAGAGAAGTAGCACAATATAGATAAGGGCTCAGGAAGTTTAACATCTACAGTATTGATTCTTTTCTCGAGCTTGTTTTTTATTTTATTTTTACATTATAAAATACTCCCAAGAGATGCAAACAAAGCCAAAGGAGGCCAGACGTAGATGCTGTACCAGCACTACAGAACAAAATAATTCAGTGTATGCAATCTTAAAACCATAACCATTAATCTTTTGATGCAGTGCATCTCTGAGTGTGGACTCATAAAGTATATAATAAAACACAGATATGCCACAACAATTGAAGTCAAGCCCTGCCTTTTCTCAGCCATGTGACTTAGCACAGCAGAATAAGAGCGCTGGAATGAGCACAGCTCTAGGGAAGCAAACAACCAAATCACTTTATGCCCTTGTCCCTTAAATTCCTTCACCATTTTGAGTTTTCCAGGTCGGATTATAGATCTGCCTATCCTGTGCTGAGGCTGTGTTTTGGTTGACTGACATTGTCTACTGCCAAACTGTCAGATAGTTTCACTAGCCTAAAAACTTCCAAAAAAATTTCAATCGTTTGAGCAAAACTCTTCCAAACTCTATGTTGGAATTGGGGAATATTTCAGAATGGGGTTAGTCATATCTGAGATGGAGCTAATGAACAAATTACCTTATCTTGGTTTATTTTTCATCAAAGAAATCACCAAAGTGTTGTCTCTGAGAAGTTCAAATTAGCCATTTTCTAAGGAATGCAGTTGAAGTTTGACAAAGGTTGGTATTTGAATCACATGTGGGGCTTTGGCTGTTTCTGGGAAAGTGTACCCAAATTTAAACAAAATCACAAGCTTATTTTACAGCTCACAGCTGCAAAGGGATTCTGTGGAAGCTGTTTGAACTGCTCTGCAAAACTAAGGAAACTGAAACAGGAACCAGCGTATCTGACTGGGAATTCCTTCACCCCAAGTTTGTGTGTGGGATTGCTTACACACCTTTTGGCATGAAACGTTGATGAGACCCAAGCAGGAGCATGTTAAAAAGTAAATCACACAGTTTTTACAGCAAACCTTTAAACAAAACAAAGGGTGGCATAATGAAGAAGAAAACAAAACATCAGCTATCTCATCATTCATCACCAGCCATCCTAGGGACCAATTGAGATAGTAACCTTTGGAAACTCTAGGCTGTGATCATATCATTTAAGACTGAATAATAAAGAGTGGGCATCTTTTTTTTTCTGCTATTTCCTTACTTTTGAGTGCCTCGCTCTGTGATCTTGTTAATATAGCCTCAGAGACAATCATTTTGTACTCATAGTGGGCAAAGATAGTAAGAAAAGCTGGATTTCTGGGAAGATCACACATTTTGCCAGCAAGATTTGGGGAGGCATGCCTACAAACTGATTCTCTGATGCTCTTCAACAGGGTACATGTATGATTTGTGTGTGTGTCTAACATACAAATAACATAAGAAAGTCACAGTTCATGTGTGAAAGATCCCATTGAACTATAACATTCCAGATGTTTGGTTTTTCTCCCAGTATAGCTTATATGCAGAAAGTAGCTTCCTCTTAAATAGCTTGCAAACCTCCTAGTGCTGTTCACTCTATCCGTTGTTTCAGGGCCACCAGAAAGCAGCCAGAGCAGCAATATGTATATAACTAGGCCTTTGCATGTTTGTATATTTTTAGTAAACACAGTTATTTGGTATCCAGCTGTGCCCCTGTGGTTTTTTCATATTGTTTTTGTTGTTTAAAGATCAAAAAGCTCAGGCATATACTGTGCATTGTAAAGAAAGGAAATGAGGAGGCAAAACTTAGATAATTTAAAAATCTCTCTGGCACCTCTCCAAAACACAAAATACAAGTCTAGAGATATCCTTGAATATTACATTATGTACCTTGTGCAGAGCCAGGATCTCTGCACTGCTTGGTTTACATTACTCAAACTTCCAAATAGTGAAATTCTCTTAGTATTGGCTTCCACAACCTCATTATCTTTTGTACCATCAGCTACAAGGGCCTCAAAGAAGCAATTTTTAACTTTCAAATGTGACTAATGTAACCATTTAACTCTAAAAGGCCTTTTGTTTCATGTCTGAATGTGAAGATGTTTTTCTTCTAATCTTCTTTCCTTGACAATAATGTGAACAGTTTCACAGACTGTTGAGAACTTTGTCTCAGTGAGAGGTTATTACCGATTTTTCCATTTACTCTGTGGGATCTCAAATCATATGAAAGTATCTCAGAAAGGGAAAAAAAAAATACTTTATAAAGCTGGAAGATGATTGAGATGTGTAAAGGTAATATCAGTGTGAACTTCATTTGAGCAAAGTGGCAGGAGTGAGAAAGTTGTTCAGTGTAGACACTGCCCAAATCTGGTGAGGTTCTGACCAAGGTATTATGTTAGTGGTATGGGGAAACCTCAGTGGAGTTAAGCCATACAGATTCAGGACTTTGATGGGGACCAATAGCAAACACAGTAGCCCAGAGAGCAGCTGTTTGCAAGAGGAAAGCAAGCTGGGGAAATATATAAGCAATGGTGATGAGTTTGGCGTAGGGGAGAGTTCATCCTTGAATACAGTGTCCTGGAAAAGCCAACTCAGATTTATGAGCAGAGCACTTCCCTATTTGCTGCTACTACATGCCAAAACAGATTTTAGGTCAAGAAAGATCTTCTTTCTTTTTCTTAATTTCAGAGGATTTTTTGGTGGTAGAAACAAAATTTCAGGACTTGAAGTCTTTAGTTATCTCTCAAGCCAAAACCCTCAATATTGTTATGTTTGAGTTCTGGAATTGTCAAAAGGCACGTAAATTCAACACAAATCTGTGGTGTTCATATCCAGTCCTTTGTCTGAGTCTGAGTGTTATCTTTTAAGAAAATAGAACCAGCCCAAGCAAGTGAACCCCACGCAGCAAAATATCCAATGACTTCTGTGTGTGCTCCACCTGAAGAAAGGCTTCTGGATGTGGGCATGCAAAGTGCTCTTGCTGTCCTTTTCACCTCCATCAGGTTGTAAGCAAAACATGGGCCTGTGTTGATGCCCTTCCCTAGAAAATACCAGTGCCACAAGTATTATGGATTATCATACCTGGATCCTGGCAAAGCATTTTTCATGATTTTCATAGATCAAGGGTTTTTTATATATTTTCCATAAAAAAACATTTAAATAGATGATTATTTTTTTTTTCCCAAATGAAGTGTCAGAGCAAACGTGTGCCCTCAAGATACAAGTTGCTGTTGACAACAAAGGGACCCCAAGGCACACACACCCAAAGGCAAGGTCTGGACCACAGTCACGCCACAGGAGAAACTCTGACACTGAAACTGGGTTTATTTAAGTTCATAAAAACACTGAGCAAGATATCAAAGTGCAGCACGAGCATGCAGGGAGAGAGGCAGATGCGTGAAATAGGCTGTGGAGCAAGCGCTCTGGAAGAAAGATGCAAAGTGACATGTTAGAGAAGCAAACATCTGGCATACATGGAAACAAAGGTTGTCTGGATAAAGTCAAAAAGCGGTCGCTCGAAAGCGGCTGGTGGGTTATGCACAAACTGGCATCTGAAATTCAGATGGGAGGGCAGTGATTAGAACCCTAAAAAGTAAAGGAAGACTTTAAGAAGCTAAATTCTAGGTGGGTCAGAACAAGCACTGATTGAGCAGTGTTGTCTTGTTTATAAATTAGAAAACTGCACAGAGAACAAAAATTAATGTAAATTCACATTTGTTTATATCACATTGTTTCTAGATCGTTTAATAATTATATTATACAATGATAGATATCTGAACTTCCATGCACAATGTAGGCATGTATCAATGGGAGTTCTATTTCTTTAAAAATCTATCACTTTGTGATATAGATAATAAACTAAAGAAAGATAAAACCCCATCATATTTATTTAGAATTCCACAGAATATAAATTGTCTTACTTGAAACGTGGAAATGATTTAGGATGTGTGTGTGTGTAATAAAGACTGATGGACAGCAATATATGCCTGTCAATAGGTATCTATGAGTTCATATCTACAGCGGCTGTAAAACAGAATTTTAAATTTTGTCTCACAGTAGCATTTGAATAATATATAGCAATACATGGCTCTTCTGAAATAGGAATGTTAGTGGTGTATTGAATCTCTTATCTCCAGCAGACGAGTCCTGTGCAGGATAACTGTGAAGCAAATACTGTAGTGAGGTTCATGCATAGTCTCACTTTTCATCATTTTCTTCCCAATCTCCTTTCCGTGGAATGAGTGTCCACATTAAAAAACAAACAAACAAACAAAACCTTCACTGCTGCCATCAGTGGTCTACCAGGGAAAACTGCCCTCACCTGTAGACAAAGGAGCTTTGGATCTACTACTGCATGACCTGCAATCCACCCTATAGGGTTGGCCCAAAAGGACACAGCACAAAATCAGCGAGCAACATGTATTTGTAGTTTTGAGGACAAGCAGAGGGAAGGCCAAGGGCTTTGGAAGAGAAAGTTCCACCTTCACCTACAGCCCTTTGCCTGCTGCCCTCCTCCACATCCCCGCTGGCGCTGCGAGTGCAGGCTGCCTCCAGCACCCTCCAACCAAGTGCATTGCAAGTCCTGCCCAAGTATTTCCACAGCTAAGTGCAGCATGGGTGGTTATTTATTTAAGGACATGCTGATGCCTTTTGCCCCACGTCCTTCCTCCTCCCTGGTTCAGTTCCCATTTAATTGCAGATGGCAGGAGTGGATCTACAGTCAGTGCTAGGAGCTGGATCAGCAAAGGAGCTGGATCCCCACTCGTGTCATATCCCGTGCTGGGACTCTGACGTGGTGGCACAGCCCCATGTCACAGGGAAAGGACCTACCACATGCACCACCTGACGTGTGCATTGGGAGAATGGAGGATGGTGCCTTTGTTGGGGGATGTGTGGCCCCATCTGCATCTCCCATCTTCCAGCCCCTGAATCCTGCCTCTGCCCTGAAGAAACACCTGAAGAGAAAAAACACTCTGATGACAAAAGTGAAAGAAAAGCCTCAAATAAAAGAGATAGGTTGGTGGTTTTTTTTTTTTTCATGAGACACTAGTTTTAGGACAGAAATGCCTTTTCAGCTAAACAAGCAAAAACGTAGCCTGCTTTTCAAGTAAATTCTGTCTCACAGACAAAACTTGAAAAGAGGAAAATGTGTTTACAAGAATTTTCATCAAAGAAACCTCCTTATGAACCTTACTAAAGATGGTTACCGTGGGTTTATCCCCTAACTCCTTTTCCAGCCACCATTGTCATTGACCTTTCTGCTAAATAAAGTTTCAATATTTGTCCCTAAAAGTTTCATTTTGGCCCTGCCCCAAGGAGTTTGCACAGGTTGTTTTATTCATGCTCACACAAAAACCCTTTGATAGATTAATTTTTCAGATTACTCTCTCACCATCCTCCAACATTTACAAGTATTTACAGGCTGAAGAACAGTAATCTGTTTTAATATAATCTCATGTACTGAAGAAAATAAATGTACTGCTTCCATCTTTCAATTAAAAAGCTCATTTGAACAGTTAGGTTGTAGGTAATTATCCTTAACCTCGTTGCTTGAATAAAGCCAAAGACATTTGCTTTTCTTTAGTAAAAAAAATCCACAATCTACTTTGTACAGCAACCTACATAAAACTATAAGGATGATTATTGAGTACAGAAGGTTTCAGTTAACACCACCTTTATCACGTATTGGGTTCAAAGTTCCCTATGTGCTCTTTGTAAAGATCAACTGGTTTATCATTTTAAGACTTTTATCTTTTTATCAGTTATTTGCTAATATAGCATTTCATTTAACATGCCAGATTTTCTCAGACTGCCTTACAATAAAAAGTCTTCCTTTAATCATTTCAGGCATTTTAGTAAACAATTATTTATGTATGTATGTATGTATATATGTACGTTAGCAATTAAGGATACCTTTAATATTAACCTAATCAAGCTTCAGTTTGTAGTTAGGCAATCATCACTTTTGCTTCAGTAAGATCCTGTCATTTGTGTATTTTACTTAACATATATATACATATATAAAATAAAGAATCATAAAGGGCAGGAAAAGGTTTCTGTGGTTGTATTTTATCCTCGTTCTCCTGAATGTGTTTTGAAGAAGAAACAGCCATGCTCGTAGCCTGTTTGTACTGGAGACTAAATAAGCACGTTTGTTGTTTATTGTCTCAAGCCTCCTTTTCACTAACACTTTGTTCCAAATGCTAAATGAAATAATGTATTTTAGGAAGCAGTGCTGATGACTGCTCACTAGCTGAAATACAGCTAGACCAACAAAATAAAAACATGCTACTGCCACAGTACTGAGGACCTCAACTGGGACTGCAGCAAGAACATTGAAATGGCTCCTCTCCAGTGATGAGTTCCACCAAATATTTGCAGAACCCTGATGGTACCTGCACTGGTGAAGAGAGGGTGCTCTGTTGACCAACAATGGGACCACTTCTGAGTACTGGAGGAAGAAAGACATGAAAATCTACAACATAAGGGGAAAAATGATCTGCAAAATGTTATTGAGCTGTGGGGAATCATGACCAGCTTTCTAATTTATGGTACAATATAGGGGTTGTACCATAGAAAGGTTCTTCAGGGTGCTGGAGCTGATTAGTCTATTTCACCTGGAAGATGGAGAGAAGATGGGTGTTCTACTGCAAAAGTCCTGCAAGGAATTCTCAGTTTATTCACACTTCACTGTGCCATTTTCTTGAGATGACAGCAACCCCCTTTGTTCGTTGAATTTAGAGTTCAGAACAGCCTCCAATGCCCTCCCAGGATAGAGGACCAGCTGTCTGAAGGAAGGTTTATTGGCAAACAACACCTCTGCAATCAAAGATACTGCAGAAGGAAATGGGTCATTCCATACATGAAAAAAATGTAATTTATTTCCTCCTTAAAATAATTAGAGGGCAGAGTAAAGAGCAGGGAGACACTTTGAAAGGACAGCTTTGTTTCATCATACAGACAATCACCTTGCTTTAATGCAATTTAGAAATTTCTGATATTGGACAGATAAATTAGGAAGATAAATTACTAGTGACAGAGACAGGATCAGAGAGAGTCTGAGGACTGTGGCATGTATGTTTTATCTCCAAGAACACAGATTTTAATACCCTGTGTTTTATTTCCGTACAAAATGAGGCTATGTTACCTTTGCTTAGTAGACATAATTGTCTTTTATGAAAGAGAAAAATATATAATTTCTGAAGGAAATGTAATATCTTTTGACATAGCTTTAGACCACCCACACAGCAAGCTAGGGAAGCCAATAATCTTAAGCCAAAATACATTTAAATCACTGAAGAAAGCTTTTGCCTTTTTACACATCTTGCATTGTCTAATAAAAACAACATGAGCTGGTTATGAACTATTTAGGATTTTTGAGCCCACTCTTTTGTCCAGCCTATGATGCAGTCATTATTTTTCCAAATATAAAATCCATTTTCAGTAAAAGTATATGGTTTGATGTATTCTGAAAACAGGTCTCCAATTTAGAAGGGAAAAGAATGTCGTCTATTTTTAGTGCTGCATATCTCTTAGTACCTGATATGAGGTCAAAATCTGCTCTGATGCCAAAGTTTGATAAAGAAAAGGATGCAAGAGGATATATACACATTTTATTGGAATTTTTTTTTTTTCTTTACCTAAAAAAGTCAGAATTTCTGCTGACTTGATCCTCACCATCCTTAGTACTGATTTTAGAGATTACTGGTGGAAAAGAAATCTCACAGCACTTCATAGAATCTGTGCTTTAGGGTGGAAAAGGGCATGTCCTGTGTAAGGTGATTACCATCCACTCCCATTCACGGCTGGCCCCTAGCAGGGGGGACATGTTAGTGACTTGGGAGGTGACTTCAAGACCAGTTTCCCTCAGCCAAAGGTGGTTTTCAACCAAAAACGCCTGAAAACATTGGAAAAGGCAACCCTGGATGCAAATGATCCCTTGATTGGCTTCCTAGATAGCGAAGAGAAAGCTTCAACAAAAGAGCCTTTATTTGTGAATTTGAAGATTTTTGCAAAATAATAGACACGAAATCTGTTTGACAAACATTTGCACCTACCCAAAAAGTGGAAGGAGACTCCCTTAATTAGACCCAGAACCAGATGTCATGTCTTTGTAAGGCTGGCTTCAGCAGAGCCATTAGTGGGAAAAGCAGCCAGCAGCTCCATGCAGGTACTTACTGCAAGCCTTACATTTTATTTCTCTGCATTAACTGTTTTTTCTGTATTGTTTATGAAATATTTACACCCTTTAGAGCGAGCAGCTCTTGGGGTTAAGGAAAGCAATGGTTTCCCTTCCCCCCCCCCTTTTGTTCCTGCTATAAGCAATATTGATAGTAAGAAAAATATTTCCGAGATAAATTTCCAACCCTGTACCTGAGGTTACTCTGGAAAATGTTTTTACGTGCCAGAGCTGTGGCTTTGCATAAGGCAAAGGAGCCCTGTGCTCTCTGCACTTTCTCCAGTAACAAAGCTTTGATTCAACCAGCCACCAGCTTGAGTTGAAAACAGCGACTAAGCTTGGCTTAAGTTGTGAGAATCATATCAAATCTCCTTAAGTTCAGTCCAAACAGTGGAATGAAAACATATCTTTTCCTTTAATAAAAAAAATTATGAGCTTTTTAAATGGAGCTTAGAACAAGTGGTCTGAATTAAGTTTTAGTTGTGACCTCAGGTATTGCTCTCCTTTCTTGTAAAGCCTGGGATTTGCAAGTTATTTGGCTAAAATTTCAGTGCAAGCCTGAATAAACCAGATTCCTTAACTCATAATTTTGCACACAAAAAAAAAAATTAAAAAAAAATAAAAATTAAACAAAATAAAAAGAGCTAAGTGTAAAGTTGAGTAAGAGGCAAGAGAGGGAAGAGGTATGAGGTGGTACAAGGGTGGAGGTGGCCCTGTCATGTCAAAGCTGGTCTTCTGCTGCCTCTGCTTCTCCATCCTGTCCTCCACTGGCACAAGAGGAGATTCCTTTGTTAGTTTTTACCCCTTGTTTATCTGGAGATTCATGGTATCCACTGCAAAATTACAACACTGCAAAACACCTACGTTTTGTTGGGGTGTTTACCAGTTTAACAGTCCCTATCTTCTAACACTTTTTAATTATATTAACACAGCTTTGACCCTAACAGTAGAGACAGAAGTTCTTCCCATGAGCTGACAAAAACTAGCTCAGCTTAGCTCACCTCTGCGTGATGGAGGAGACATCTCTTTTGCTGCTAAGGAGACATACAGTGTTTGCAGGAACACAGACAAGCCTGCAAAGCTCTTCAGCTCTAGCTCTGAACAGTTAAGCGTTTTACTGGGGCTACTTGCATTAACCTGATAATGTGCTTAAATGCTTTGCTGGTCTGAGGCTTTTAGGTACACGCACGTGTGTTCTTCATCTGTAGAGTAAGCCCATACCTCAGCTAAGGCTGATATCACAGAACTACAGAATCACAGACTCGTAGGAGTTGGAAGGGACCTCTGGGGATTATCGTGTCCAACCTTCTTGCCAAAGCAAGGACACCCACAGCAGGTTGCCCAAGATTGTGTCCAGCCAGGTTTGGAATCTCTCCAGAGAAGGAGACTCCACAACAGCTCCAGGCAGCCTGAGCCAGGGCTCTGGCCTCCTCAAAGGAAAGAACTTTTTTCTATAAAGTTTAACACTGGCAACAGAATGACTTGGAAAGGGCTCTTTGACACTGGCACCACAGACCATACACTGGGTAGGTTTGCTAGGAGGAGCAGGAGGAAAACCTTCCCCTGCCTGAGTTTGCAGTTTTTCTTACTAAAACATATGGCTATATGCCTAGAAATCTGCAGCAAAGCTAATGCCAATCTTCAGAGAGACTAAAGGCTGCTTCAAAGTCTGATCAAGGAAAAAGGTCTCTTTAATTTTAATCTACGTGAACATTTGCTCATAGGAGTTTTGCTAAAATGGAATGAGTTAATTCTCTCAGGTCTAAAGGAATACACCTGTCTGCAAAGTAATATCTAATGGTAGAGCTTTTAACATTGAAAACATCCCACCTGATCTCAGCATTTAAGGGTCTACATCCCAAAGGAGACAAACCCCCAGGTGCAAGAGGTTGATCTCATGCAACAGCAGCTCTTCAAAGTTTAACAATGAGCAATTTGCATCGTTTCAATCCGATGGATTGAATCCAGAGACTGTTCATAAATACAGATTCGCCTTTCCCAACTTTCACCGTGTGTTTTTTAAACAACAAGAGTAAAAACATTGCACTTCTGTGCCTTCCCACAAGCTCACAGGGATTTAAAGCATTTCCCCAGCACATTGTAGCTTTTACCTATTGCTTCACATTTTTAAAGTGGGACAATGCAACCTTGGAAATGTTGAGGTTTTAGGGTAGGGATCTGTTGAAAAAAAAAAGTTTCTAATATGGTAAAATAAATCTAAAATCTGTACTAGGCAGGGAAGTGGCAGGGGATAACATGAGCAAAGGGAATAAAAAGAGCTCTGAAGAGCCCATACCAGTTGCTAATACTTAATCTCTTTAAATAATGAATTAGCTGCTCATATCTACTGTCGCTGCTAAGAGAAAGCACTTTCTTTGTGAAGTGAAGTAAAGCTTGAATACCCATGAATTATTCAATATAAAGTGTGCCAGTTAAAATGCCTTGATATTGGAAGTCAAGTGTAAGATTATCTTTTGTCTGTCAGAAAGCATCTCTCCCATGTTACTGAGACTTGAGGGGGTGGGAAAAGGGGCCAACCAGCATGCAAACACATGAGGAAAAATAAGGGAGGTATAGAAGTAAAACACAGGACCGTTTCCACCTATAGATGAGCCTCAGTCCTATGCAGGAATTATTCTGCTGGGCTTTATTCCTTTTACTGTTTGTGTTCTTTGCCTCCACGATCACTCCATCATCCGACTCCGAGGGAATCACTAGTGATGCAGCGAGCTGCTCCACGGCTTCTTCCAGGGGAGATGGCATCAGCTATTGATCTGTCAGCCTTTGCTGACACCGAGAAATGTGTTTCCTTACTCAGGTTTCTAACAGCTTCCAGAGCTGAATAATGACCTCTGCACTGTATCAGAATGTGTAATCTAGAAGAATGCGCCTTGCAGGGGAGTCTGGCACAGAAAACGGCTGTTTCTCAGGAAGCTTTAGGTCATCTAGCCCTGGGGTATGACTTGGGCTTTCCAAAGGCCCCGGTAATCAGCTGCTATTTTTCCTCCTGTTTTGTTTTTTTTTTTTCTTTTTTTTGTGTGTGTGTGTTCCTTCTTCCAGCAGTTCACATTGCTGGCAGCACCTCCACATATCTCAAACATTCCATTTAGTTTATTTTCTGTCTGTTTTGAATGAATTCAAATATTTTACATTTTATTTTATTTTATTTATTCTCTCTTTTCTTTTCTTTTCTTCTTTTCTTTTCTTTTCTTTTCTTTTCTCTTCTT
>NW_008607742.1:28604-41226 GCF_000691845.1 Merops nubicus | reverse complement strand
CCTCTCTTCTCTTCTCCTCTCCTCTCCTCTCCTCTCCTCTCCTCTTCTCTTCTCTTCTATTCTTTCTCTTCTCCTCTTCCTCTTCTCTTCTCTTCTCTTCTCTTCTCTTCTCTTCTCTTCTCTTCTCTTCTCTTCTCTTCTCTTCTCTTCTCTTCTCTTTCATGACATTTTGAATTCTCCTGACTCCACAGTCCTGAAGCAAGCAAGCTGCTGTTTTGGAGGACTATTTCTATTTTTTTCATACCTCTTTCCTACCTTTCCTCCTCAGATTATCACACACTCACATTCTTTCTACCTCACTAGTGCCTTCCTGGTACCTTTTGATTTTACAGCCACGTGGTTTGTGATTTTTCAGGTACAGGACTACAACATTAGCAAATAACTCACAGATATGGCATCCAAAATACTAGCCAACAATCTGCACACCAAAATGGGGTTTATACAGCTTAATTTACCACTTAGAAATACTTAATTTAAACATCCTTACTCTTTTTCTCACCAACAGCACTGGCAGACTGAAATGGGATGTTATCATAGATGTGACAGCCACACTGAGCATGTACAAGTGGCTTGAGTGTAGTCCAGTGTAAAACTGAATATTAAGTTGTGATGACTTAATCATTTCTGGAATATTTCATTGTCATTATTGTCCATGATCCATTTTTTATTGCTATTGATAGAAGAGTTTATCCAATACCTATCCAACACCCAACTTTGGACTTTGAGGGGTGGTTGGAGAAGAGAAAAGGTCTCTTGTGTTGATGGATCTGTGGAGGACTATGCTGGTATGCCCAAGAAGGATGTCGGAGGACTATCATTTCCCTAATCATCAACTGAATTAAAAAAAAAAGGTGAAAAAGGACACTGAAAAGTATCCCAAACTGTAAGAAATGTCATTAAAGAGGTTATGTGTTGAGCCCCTAACACAGGAAGGACATGGACCCTTTGGAGAAGGGCCAGAGAAGGCCACAAAAATGATGAGAGGGTTGGAACACCTCTCCAACGAGGACAGGCTGATGGAGCTGGGGTTGTTCAGCCTGGAGAAGAAAAGTCTCTGGAGAGACCTTCTTGCTGCTTTCCAGTACTTAAGAGGGGCCTACAAGAAAGCTGGGGAGGGACTTTTTAAGAGGGCTTGTAGTGACAGGATGAGGGGTAATGGCTTCAAACTGGAAGAGGGTGGGTTCAGATTAGAAACTAGGAAGAAATTCTTTACTATAAGTTTGGTGAGACGCTGGCACAGGTTTCCCAGGAAGTTTGTGTATGCTCCATCACTGTGGGTTTTCAAGGCCAGGTTGGATGGGGCTTTGAGCAACCTGGTCTAAGGAGGTGCCCCTGCCCATGGGAGGGGAGTTGGAACTAGATGATCCTTAAGGTCCCTGCCAACCCAAACCATTCTATGACTATGCTTTAAGTTGACTTACTCAAACTGAAAAGACATTAAAAAGTTACTTTATACTTTTTGGGAACAATTTCAAAATGTTCTTTCTCTGTATTTAAATAAGATTGCTAGCACTATCAATCAGTCCATGTTTGGATAAATTCCTCAATACATAAAAGTGATTTACCTCTTTGTCTTAACAGAACCATCCATCTCCGTTCTGTTCCATTTATTTTCACATTTCTGTTGAAACTCAAAGGCCAAACTTTATAGCCAGACCCAGCTCAGGCCAGAGAAAACACTGTGATTTTTCTATTTCACCCACGTGTTAGTTAAAAAAAAAAGCTATACTTTCAAACATTTACCACTTCTATTTTCTCAGTCATCTTTCTGCCTGTTGGGTGCTATTTAATTTCGCTTCTAACAGGAATTAGTCAAATTGAGCAAAGGTTGACTTGCTCTCTCTTCAGTCTCAAACGTATCCCAAAGAGAATAAATTCTGAATCAGATCATTAAATGAAAGAGGGAAAAAAAAGAAACGTTAGATTCCAGAACTTTTTGTCTGGACAAAGGCAATTGCATGATTACAGGATTAGAAGGAACTTTAAGTCAGATTTTTTTCTTAATGCAACATTGATATATAATTAATATAATCTACCCTTTGCAAGAATAATCAGAATTGGAAAAAGAATGCATTAAGTCCCTTGTTTTGAAGGAAGATAGTTGCGTGATGTCTTAAAATATGGCTTGCCATGTCCTTATTCAACAGATTAAGAATATACAACATGTTGCATGACAAATCAAGGAACAGTCTTTAGAGTCATTTAAGATTGATGTTTAGCAACAAATGAAAACCATTTACCATTCTCCCCAGAGAAATTTTGGAATGAAAGATTAATTATCCATATTATTGTGAAAGCTAGATCCAGAAAAACTCTCTTGGTTTACATCTTTTGTTCCAGAAATTAATTTAAATGTCTTGAAAATATTGCTTAGAATTTATATGGTGCCTTTCCTCATTAAAATCCATGGATATAAATTTCACAGTATTTGAAAGTACACAGATTTTAGCAGGGAAAAATTAGAGGCCTGTGGCCTTTTAAATGTCAGGGACCAGATTATGGTCTCCGTTGTATGCATCTAATTCTTGCTGAAATGAATAGAAGTCCCACATATACACTGTGTTCATAATCAGAACCAATTGTTTTTCTGTTTGTGCAATTCAGGCTGGGTGAATGAAAGAACATAAGAAACCAGGGCAGTATCAGTCTTCAGTTCTTGAAGTGTGCAACACATTAGAACTCATTTCACTCACTTGTGGGCTTAACAAGCTTTTTATTAGATTTTCTGTATTTTTGCAAAGAGAAGAACCTCCATCATTTTATATAATTCACCACTCTTTTGTTGAACTACTAAGATGGGTTTTTTTTCCTTGCTAAATAACACATTTTCCTTAGCTAAACTAAGTGAATGTGCCTTTTTGTCCCTTTAAAACTACAAAAGCAGAGAATGGGCCTGTACACACTTGAGTCCATTACCATGATATTTGGGATGGGGTAGAGTTTGTTTTGAGTGAGTGACACCTCTGAACTTTCCTCCCAGAATCCACTCAACCTACATTACAGATTTTGCTTCTGAGAAACCCATGCTCTACTTACAGTATGGGGCATCTTGTTTTGGTGTTGGGGTTGATCAGTTTGGCTTTTTTTCATAGTTTTACTAACTGCAGACTGTCCCATTTACACACCGTGCAATATGTATGTCTGCTAGAACGACCTAGTTCTTGAAGAATAATGCCAGATGTCCTGCACTCAAAAATACCTACACTAATGTTACAACCACCACTACCACTGTTTGTTTATGTAGTAATCAGCTGCCACGCTGTCTTTTTATATCAGTGCTGGTGTTGTTCTGGAATGAGGTCTAGAAGAGATAGAGGAAAGCACACAATTCAATTGGGCCACAAGCATTGTTGTAGAAAATGTTCTGAAAAACTGTTTCTGAAGCACTAAAGCACCTTGACTTCTGCAGTACCTGCTGAAGAAGCCAGATACAATTTTAAGATGCTGTGTGAACATTTGAGGACCCTGTTTTGCAATGGAGACTTGAAACTTTTTTTTCTCATAGGTGAGACCAAAGTTTAGATTTGTGATATTTTTTCCTGGTACTTTTTTCTTGGCAGGCAAAACTTAGATAATTGAACATCTACCTATGGGCAGATCCATGTATTAGCCAGACTTTTTCTCTGTGGCTCATCTGACTGACTGACCCGTTTCTATTGAGTCCTGAGCGGTAAATGTTAATATTTATAAGAAATCTTTCAACAGAGAAGTTTGTTCTGGGAATTGGAATGGGTCCAGAAACAAATTTAATGGGATAATAAACACTTTGGCTGGCAGAATGCAACATGGGACAAAAATGTTCTATTGCCCCTTTCTGAAAACACACTGAGTTTTTAACCCAGATTCTTTCTTCAAAATCCCTCCCATGCATAGAAACCTCAAAAATTAGAGAACAGTCTTGAGTGCTTCTTGTACTGACAGGGAAGCTCAAGACCTGTTGGTTAATAAAATGTTCCACTAATCTTTAAGAAAAAGGTGCCTTTCACAGCTAAAGGGGTTTCTGCCATACATGTTAATCTGTAGTCCATGGCCAAATAAAAGACCAAATTTGTAAATTCTGTTCAATTTGAGAAAAATTTTTGGTTTGCTAACATGTACGATACTGTTGTTGCCTTTTCCATCAGTCTATAAAGGAATGTAAGACACTCCAGAGTAAATCAAGTTTGGTCTTACTCCATTCAGTAAAGAATCCAATATATGGAATATGGAAAGGATAAATGGGGAGGGGGGGGAAAGAGGAGGGAGGGTGTGGAAAAATTACCTACATTGAGAAAAAGAGCCTTCAAATTCAGACAGAGCAGAAAAATGTTGCACAAAAGGGACTGACTGTTTTTTGGGGTTTTTTTACATCAGATCAACAGCATGTCTTTCAGCAGAGCTTTATTCGTTGTTTTGGGGGGATCATATTATGAACTGGTTCAAACAGCTAATACTTGTCCTCCTCTTTCCTTTGCTTCTTTATTTGTCTCTTTTCCCTTTTTTTCCTTCCTTTCTTCCTGTCTATCTTTCTCTCTGCCCACATCTCCCTTTCTCCTTTTTCTACATTTCAAAAAGCAACATATTGAACCAGTAAATCAAGGAAGAGACAGTAAACATGCTCACTCCATATAGTAAATAACTATTTTGACCAACCAGCTGCTGGCAGGTATAAAATCTGAGACAGCTGGTTTAGCCAACTCCTTAGGGCTATCTGCTCTAAAAATCACTTCTTTTCCTTTCCTTCCTTTTTTTCATTTTCTTTTTTTTTTTTTCCTTTTCACAGCACATATCCAGATACAGAATCTCTGAGCTAATTATCAGGGCTGGGATTCTCAACTTAATCATCACTACCAATTCCCGGGAGTACAGTGGCATCTAAGAGCTAACCCCTGCCATGCTGAATCACAGCCACACAGATGAAGAGCCAAAACCCACTGAGATTTTCAACAGAGGAGTCCTGTACACACATATAATATAATCCTGTACTGTACAATTGAAGTGTAAACTAGAAGACACTATCTGATCAAATGCAATTAAAAGTTAAAGGATGAATGTTATAGATTATTAGTTTAACAAGGCTTCAGGGAAGAGAGAGTCCATCTGTCTGCTTTGACTAAAAGCAGTTCTAGAGTGGGCTATCTGTACTCATTAACTCATCTTCTCCATGAAAGCAAAAAGGTGGGAAGACAAATAATCCGTTGACTAAGTGGCTGCAACTTTGCACAGAGCATTCAGCTTCTGGTTAAATTAAAAGCAGAGAAAGGTAGATTGCAGGATTATTTCTCTCCATCATCCTCATTAAATTTCATTTCAACAGGGAATGCTGTCACTGCAGCTTTAGTTATCCACTATGAATTCAACTCGATATTCAGCTGGAGTACTCTCTGTATGTTGCTGCCTGTACCTGCAGGTACACAGAATGATGCCAATAAATGGCAGCCTTAATTGTTTTGTAATTATTCCATGAAATCATGTATTTTGCATGAATAAACACAGACGCTTATGTTCCCTCTCGATGCAAATCGAAACCATTCCACTGACACCAGTGGAGGTGTGTTAATTTACACCTTCTGGAAATTTGGCCCCATTATTTACAGATCTGAGCAATTCGGCAAAGGCTCAATAGGCACGACTGAATTGTGAAGTTTCCTCTTAGGGCATTTTGGTAATAAATTACATTTCATACAGAAACTTCATCTATCTGGATGTAAAACCTTCCTGGACTGACTGTGGTAAATTGCTTGGTTTCTCAGATGCACGTTACTTGCCACACCACTTGCAGATGTTCAGTCCTGTGTGAGATTTCCTTGATGAAACTGCCTTTAACAAGGAAATATTTATCACACTTATAGCTGTCTAACTCTCAACTAACTCTGCTCAGAAGGGAGACACTTCTTTACAAGAAATGTAAACAACACTATTATTTTTTGTTAAGGTTTGGGTGTTGTCAGCAGCATTGGCAGCTCACAACACTATTGTTCATAGTGCACTGTTTGGTGTGTTGTTTAAGCCTGCAGCTTCTGGAGCTGTGAACATACAACTTATGCTTAACTTTTTTAAGCATAAGAATCTTCATAACAAGTATCATGGAACAAAAATAAATAAGAAAATGTCCTGGGTGGACATGGAAAGTTCAAAACTACTCATTTAATACGCTTAGCCTCAGACCTTTGCTCTCCTTCTTCTTGCCTTATTTATAACAATTCAATAATTTCACAGCACCTTACATATTGCTTGATTTGTGGCTTTAACAGCACTGCCATAATTCACTCTTTTTAAAACAGAATTAGAGTGGAAAATATAAAACTTCTGCCAAGAAACCCTGGTGTAATTTAGTGAGATCTCAAACTGACTGGAGCAGCCATACACAAACTGGCAGGATCTTGTATATCTGAACAGAAAATCATGAAATAAGAGTTGAAAGTTTAAAGGACGTGAAAGGGACAAAGGATCTCTGAATTTTATCCTCAACACTGCCACAATCACCCTTATTCTATTTTGTTTCCCTTTCTCTGGCCAAAAGTTAAGAAAATCAACATTTCTTCATCACTACCAATTTGTTCAGCTTTGGAGAATTCGCCAGAATGGGGTCAGTGGTAGTAAGTGTCATAATAACTGCAAAAAGTATATATAAAGCTCTGTAACCTCAAAACAACTGTTTCTCTGCATACCTTTAGGACATAAACCTCTAATTCCCACTGTTGTGTAACAAACATGACCTCAGCTGTTTCCGGATGAAATCCTATAGCCAGATGAGTTCTGCAGCAGTTCCACTAAACTACAGGACCACATGGTATAATATCTTTTAAACTACCTTTAAAAACTAATTTTCTATGATTCTACATCAGTAATCAGTGCAGTGGGATGTGCTAAACAGTCAGAAGGAAAAGCTTGAATAGATTATACTAATTTTTCTGTTAGAATTCTACATCTCTGTAGCAGCATGTTGTCAGTATCGTAAGCAGAGATGCATTTTCACCAAAAAGGCTGTAAAAAGCTCTTACACTTATTTTTTTCTTACACCAGGCTGCCCAGGGCAGTGGTGGAGTCCCCATCCATGGAGGGGTTTCAAAGATGTGGTGCTGAGGGACACATGGGTTAGTGGTGGGATTGGCCATGCTGGGTTAACACTCAGACTCAATGACCTTAAAGATCTTTTCCAATCTAAGCAATTCTATGATTCTATGACTTTGCTCAGGAGTTTCTCACAAACAACCAGGTTTGTAGGTACCTCTCCACTGCAGACTGCTATTGTTTCCTGACAACCAGGTCTGCACTCCTTGTCAAGGCATTTAAGCTGTCTCAAAATGCACATCTAGCTCTGATGCATTGTCTTCCTTCCCATTTAATCTGCCTTATGCAAGCTAGGAATGGGTCTCATGTAAATCCCATAACGAGCACAAGGCAACATATTTGAGGTCGCTCACTCTGAGCTTTGGTAAGGAGCTGTGGCCTCTTCTAATCCATTTGAGTCATTGTCATCTCTCAAAACTCCAAAGGAGACCATGCCAGAGGGTTTGTCTGAGAAAGGAGAGCAGCTCCAGGGCACAGCAGTAACACACGTGTCCTGGAGGACCTTGAACTGGGGAAAAGTGGCAAAGATTGAGAGCAAATCCTGAGATCTGTGACACTGTGGGCAGGTAAGGGGCATGTGGGGGACCTCATGGGACTTCATCTGGTTTAGAGAATCCCTTAAACTTTTGGCTGCTCACCTGAAACTCTCCTGCTTCTAAATATCACTGGCAACGTTGCTCTGCTCCCACGTCTACAAAATGTCATGTTGTTCTTGTAGACATAATTATCTAATTGTTATTTGAATCCTCCTAAACCCTTTCGCTGTTCGTTTAGCAAGTTACCAGCGAGGCTAATGACATCAAGAAAATTGCTCTGAAAGGAGTTGCCTGTGTACTGTGATGTATCATAAATATAGATGAATGCAAACTAAGATGCTAGGCATAAAATGCAAATGAGTGGGGAACGAGATTCAGTTGTTCACCAGAGATTCAGATCTTGATGGAGAAGCCTCTGTAGGGCTACCAAGCAAAAAAAAAATAAAAAAACCCAGGCTTATGTCTCAACTCCCCAGCTGCTGCTGAGTAGGGACCACAACCTGTCATAGAGCACTAATTGAACAGGATGCTGCTGGAAGGAAATATGTGTCAGTGCCAGTCCCCCAGTGAAAAGCCATCAGGCAGATTCATGGAGGAGCAAGACACAAAGAACAGCTTGGGCCAAAAATGTAGCCGTGAATGTAGAAAAAAAAAAAAAAACACAAGAAGTCAGGAGGGTAAGCTGCCACAGGAGAGATTTCCTGTGGCTGAGAGGAGCAAAAGAAGGTTAAAATGCCCCAAAGATTTAAATGGCCTCTGCTAGAGAAGCAGCAGGAAGAGCGCTGAAGGGGATAAACAGCTGTCATGGGAGGCTGTAGCTCAGCACAATACAACTTTATTTCACTTTGCATCTTTAAACAAACCATCACCCACACCGTTTCCCTGGTTTAGAACACCTCGAGGCAGCCAGGGCGAGATGCAGGGTGAGATGCCAAGGGAGCAGGCACTGCACCCCTCCCATCACCTCTGCAGCGGGCAGGGGTGCAGGCAGGTGAGGAGCAGACACTGCTTGTAGCTGTTTTAGAAGCACTATGTGGTCATCCACCTCCAACAAAAGCGTAGTGATGTCTAAAATTATCACTATTATTGAGTTTTGTTCCAAATTAGAGGCAGTGCTCCAAGCACTGAGGTCTCCCAGTTAGCCAGCCTGCAACACCTGAAAGGATCCTGGATTTCAAAGGCTTTTCTATTTGCCTAGCAAATCTCACATATATAGCTGAGGAAAAAATCACTGCAGTTTTCTGATGCCTGAAGTAATTTAAGGTGGTGGAAGACCTCTTGCATCAATGGAGTCTGCAATCTTGGGTCAGTTTGAGCTAGAAATATCATTCCACAAATAGAGATATTAAATCTTTTTGATACCTCTCCATGTCCATGCCTCTGTTGGGGCACACAGGACACTCAGTTATGTTAAATCCTACAGTGCATGAGCTACAGAAAGATTTTGAGAGGACTGAACTCCAACAAACGTCTCAGAAGCAGGTGTGGACAGCTTAGATGTGAGTTTGCTGTTGCAGGACTGCAAAGTCATTGATCAACATCTTTGTTTTCTGAAATTATTCATATTTGCAACTCACATATTTTGGATTCTTTGTGAATTAGCTCCTCAGTGATTTGCACCTGGGAATGGCATCAAGAAGCCCATCTAGATCACCACAGAATCATAGAATGGTTTGAGTTGGAAGGAACCTGTAGAACTCATCTCGTCGCCCCTAAACAAATGCAACTAGAGCAGGGCGCTCAGAGCCCCATCTATCCTGACCTGGGATGTTTCCAGGGATGGGGCATCAACCACCTCTCTGGGCAGCCTTGGGCCACTGTTTTGTGACCCTCAGCACAAAAAAGTTCTTCATTTATCATTAAAAAAAAAAATATTTTTGCTTTCATTTTTCTGGTGCATTAGGCATGTTGCTTGTGGTTGGGTGTACCATTCAGTTACATATAATTTACAGGCTGGGTTTGTTTTAGCTTTACACCAGAATATCTCATTATTTGCAGGGAAGATGATATTCTTGTGCAGATTTTGTGCCCATAAAACATCACCTGCAAGTATGCTGCATATCCTCCACAGCTTGTTGAGCTTTGCAGCAAGACCTCTGAAGGGCCAGGCACAAGCCCAGTGCCAGTCTAATGAAGCTCTACACAGTCTTAAATGTACACAAATATGTGCTTGATTTTCTGCCTGGTTCCTGCCAGATCCTGGCTTGTGCCAAAACGAAAGTAGGAGCACAGAATAAATCAGGGAGATGTGAGTGAAGAGAAATGATGCCCAAGATAATAACAGAGAAAGAAAATCTGGGAGCATCAGTGAGAGCTGCAGGACATGAAGGAGCACAGAGCCTGGAAAAGATGCAGAGAGAGTGTGGGGAGCAGCAGCCAATAATGAAAAGGAAAAGGGGGCAATGAGGGCAGCTTGGAGCTTTGTAAGCTCTTTTGGTGCAAAACCATGTAATTCTGAGCTTGAAGCAAAAAGTCAGCATGACTGTTCACATATACAGCATGGTGATGGCCACTAAGAGAGTCTGGTATCCCTCAAACAAAATTACTGTGTAATCCAGATAGTTTGTTGTTATTATTAACCATCCCTTCACTAATAAACCATGTCCTAGAGAAGTCCTAGGAGTGGGCCTGAAAACAACTTTCACTAAGGGAAAGAAATTTTGTGGTTTGGATATTGTTTTCTCTTTCCTAACACCTCTCCTGTCAAAAGTCAGATACTTTCCTGGAGTTGCCTTCATTTCAAGGATGCTGATGAGAGGCCCAGGGAAATTGTTCTTATTCCAGTAATACAGAAAAGTATTTTGCTGCTGAATCCCTTCCCTTTTAGGGGACAGCCCTGTTAACAGCCCTCTCTATATCTTGCAGAAGAATAAAATCAACCATAAGCCTGGTTGAAAGGGGACAGATACAAAGGAAAACTTAGAGGGGAAATATGGAAATACGTTTTTCAAAGTCGCTGCCTTTTCTGAGCTAGCAGCTATTTGAATACGACTGTTGTGCAAGTATCCACTGATGTGATTTAAAAATAAAAAGACTCTAGGAAAATACCAGTGGTTTTTATTATTTCCCCATTGGGAATTGCTGGCTTTGTTAGGAGATTCAGACTTCATTGTTAGCAGCCAAATGCTGAACGCTAAACAAAGCATTTCCTCCTAAATTAAATGAAGCTTTTGATTTATGCAGCTTTAATGCTCACTCCTCTGCAGGGAAGAAAGGGTTAACAGCATGAAACATTACCTCTCTGTGAAAGAGGAGGGATTTAATTTCAGAAGGCAAGATCTTACAGCATATCCTGACTCAGACATGCTTTTACTGATTCAGCCATAGCATTCACTTGGAAAGCTTTACATCATGGCCTTGGCAGACTCCCAGGCTTTCCCAATGCAGGCTGCTATTTTTCCTTTAGCTTACCAAAAATAGCCATGCATAGATTTAGTGTACTTGGTTTGCTGGTGTTTAGAGGCGTGTGAGTGTTGTGAAGATTGCTCTGGGCAGGCAGAGGATATTGCAGGTCGGGGAAGAATGGAGGAAATACTGGCTTGCTCTGCAGGCAGAGCCACCCACCCAAAATCTGGAACTTTGGAGACCTCCAAGCATCTGACCTGTGCACCTGTGCACCAGTCTCATCATCTGCGTGTGTTTTCCCAGCTCAGGGCCAAGCTTTCTGCCTCCTCGTGGCAGTATCCAAGGGATTCATCACTCCCCTCCCTGCAAACCTCATGGCACGCTGAGCACCAGGGCAAAAAATGCAGCTGTGACTTTCTTCGGAGCAAGGTGTGCCCAAAATCAGGCTTCAAAATGTTGAGGAAAAATAGTCAGTGGTTACATGAAGGGATGAGTGTGACGAAGACATCTCTGTACAGATTTGCTGACCTGTTTCTAGGCCCTTTTCCTGCAGCCGGGAGGACAGAGCCTGAGCTGCTCTCACAGCTGTCATGCATTTCAGCTCCTGGGCGGATGGAGCTGCCTTCTGCTTCGTGCACTGTGATGTGAAGTGACTGAGACACCCTGGTGCAGGGGATCCTTGGGTATGTATCACAGAAAATTGTGAAGGAAGACCAGCAACACGCCTAAACCAGGACATCCTTAAAGCTCAGCTGCCAACACGGGCATCCCCAGCGCGCTCCTTGTCCGGGGGGCACGGCGAACACCAGCTCTAACATGTTGGCCACCACTGGACTTCCTAAAGCAAGATATCTAAAAGGCAGTGCTCCTGCCAGCATCCAGGCTTCCAATGTAGGCTGCAGTTTCAGAAGAAACATACAGTTTTTCCTTGACTGTAGAAGACAGTTGGCAATAGCAGTGAGCACTCAGGGAGGTTTTCCTGAGACAGTGTACCTAAAACAAGTCACAGAAAGGAGTTACAACAACAGGTTAGCACATAATTTTGCTTGAGCTTGTTACCACCATTTTTGTTAGCTTCCTAGCATGACTGCAGCAGGCTGACATGCTCTATGTCCAAGCCCAGGGTTGTTGCAGCGATGACCTCCCATAGAAAGATGCAAGGACTTGATAATCTGGAACTTTTTGGCCCAGACACGTTCATAAAAATTACCTGAAAATCATGTCAAGATCTGGAAGACTGATGAATGGGATAACTGCAAAATGCCACAAGCTGTCATCATTATCTCTGCTGGAATTCTTGTCCCATGGTCACAACCACCCAACACGTGTGACAGAGGAAAAAAGACTAAAGACACCATGGCCATATGATGTGTCACCATAGTGTAGCTGCTTCTCACCCTTCTCAGCCCCACCAGGGACACACAGTAGCAAGCATTAGTCTAAAATAGGCTTTGGCTTGAATCTCACTTGGAGCATGAGTCCTGCTGTGATGGCACTAGTGAAAATGCCTCAGGCAGAGCTCACCAGGGGAAAGCAAAGGCACTGAGCAGATCTGGGCCTGGGAAATGGTTTGGGTTTGGTTCTGTGAGAAGCCTGGCGGGGATGTTGAGCTCCCCATTTGCCAGCTGGAGTTTTCTTTGATTTCATGTCTCCCACAAGCTATGAGGTGGAAGCTCATTATTCAGATT
>NW_008607742.1:22832-28573 GCF_000691845.1 Merops nubicus | reverse complement strand
CTTTCCCTAATAGTTTTTGGTAATAATTTACAGAAGATCTCACTTTCCAAGTGAACAGAAATGCCTGTGTCCTCTTGTGATGCCACTTGTGGCCATATCCTTCCAGTTGCATACTCCTCTTCTAACAGCATACTCTCTTATTTCATCATCCAACACCTTTGTAGGTTTTTCTCCTTTCTCTTTACAGGTCTTGGTTGTAAGAGCTGTAAAGGAAAGGTTGTCTGTAAAACCTGACAAAAGACAATTTTTTTCACTCAACGGAGCACATGGGGTGGGAGGCTCTGTATGTGCCTTCATCTATACCTTGATCCACACATGGGTGTGTGTTTATGTGTACACATTTTATTTTCAGACTCTTTTTCAAATGGTCCCTTAAATGCTGATGCTGCAAAGCCAACAGCCCCATGCAACTGTGGCAAGTTAGAAAGTGTAGGCTGGGCAGCCAGCACCAACCTTAATAACCAAAAATAACTGCTTGGGTCTGAACCAAGTATTTTCTCATCAGTATGCACCACCGGGGTGTAGGAGGAGGAATATGAGGAGTGGGAGGATATAAAACAAACAGTAAAAAGGAAAAATGTCAACTGTGCTCTGGCCTTCCCTTCTGCTTCTCACAGCCCACCCCAAGCAGTGCCGTTGTGGTATGTGGCGGGCGGCGCACAGAGCCGTGGTAGCACGCATCCTGCTGCACACATCTGGCGAGCAGTTGCTTGGTTTTGTGTTGAGAATCAGCCAACGGCATCCACATTTCTAAGCAAGTCCTCTGCCATTGTTGCAGAGTGGTTTATGACTTAACTTTTCCTTTGTAATAGCTTCGTTCCCCCAGCCAGCAAGACTGCTGTCGCTCTTTCATCTCTGCCCCCCTCGCTCGCTACAGCCTTCATCCACACATGCAAACATGCAGCCAGACTCTGGGCGATTGCATCAGAGAGGAGACGTTTCTGCTGGAGAATTTGACACCAGTACTTCACCTGAAATGTTAAAAACCTTCCCTTCCTACAGCCAGTCCCTTCCAGGCAAATGATATTTCCTGAAGTGCGTCACACCGGTTCACAGACCTGACTTTGTCATTGGAGTGGAAAACTGGCTTTAGTGGTTCCAGGGACAGTGCTAGATGTATGTTAGCTATGTTCCTTGGGCAAGCTGTGGTTGCATAAGGAAGGGTAAGAAAATGGAAGAATTCCCTTTTTCAGATTAGCTTTGCTCAGCCAGGAGCAGCACACCTGCCCTTTCTATCACCCATGTTATCAGGAAAGTGTCTCGGGATGATTTCCTCCTCTCCAAGCTTTCTCTGATGTAATGGAGAATTTGGGGAGGGAAAGCCCTTGCATAGGCTGCTACTAGTTACTGTTCTCATTTTAATTATATCTATTTTACACCCTGCTAAGAAACTGAGGTTTTAATGAGGATGGAAGTTAATGTGTAGCAGCACGAGGAAGGTTCAGGTAAAGAGAAGAAAACAGCTGGAAGAGTAGACACATGTCTGTGGGCTGGTCCATGTGCAGGACAGGAAGAAAGCTGAAGAAGAAGCTCTCCCTGGGCACTGAGGGTTCCACCAAAGACCAGAGATCCAGCCATGGGAATACAGCTGTGCACATGGAAGCTGTGATAGACTGGCAAAGTCAACTCTCTTCAGAAACAAAATTAACTGTGATTACTTGATACAAGACATCACTCAAACCAATCAAATTGTTATTTTGGGAAATCATAAATTTGTATCCAGAGTCAGTTTGTCACTCATTAAAATCTTATAAGAATGATTAGGAAATGATCTTAATAAGCAAATGTTCCAAATGTTCTCTTCTTTTTCATTTAATAGCTTAAAATACAAGATGATCTCACCTGGCTCTTACATGACCCCTGACCACCTCACAGCTACATATTTTTATTCTCACTCTTGCTGATAGGATTTGGCCCAGTATAATTCTTTCTGCAGCAAGCATAGCTGAAGTCTTCTTGCCACCATCTTTAGCTGGATGGGGAGTATTATCTTGCTATGGTACCTCTGTAATTCATCTATGCCAACTCATTGCTTGCTTCCCAGGGCTACGGACAGAGTAATGCTGCAGTGACCACAGGGGATGTGAAGAAGCAGAAAGGAAAAGGAATCCTCACAAATCCTTGTGAAACAACTAAAGGATGTGTAATCCAGAGCAGCCTCATGAGTCCTCCATATTACAAGGTGAATTATTTTGGTGGTTACAGATAATAGATGGAAAATGGTTACTTATGCTATTTCTACCAGCCTTTTTGGCTCACTTGAAAAGCTATTCTTGATAGGAAATCCCCTGCAGGAGGGACTTCACAGATCAGTTTGGTGGCTTTTCATGCATGCTGTGCATCTGTAGACTCAAACTGGGGATCTTTTTTTATTTTAAGAGCTTCCATGAAAGGTATTGTTACTAAGATATGCAGAAGTAGGCATAGTCATTATTAAAGTATCACTAAAATTAAATTTTGAAAGGGGGGGCTTGGGTGTCTATTGTTTCTTTTGACTACACAAAGGCATATTTTGCCCACAAGCATATGTCATTCTTCTGGATGAAATATTCCTCTTTCCAAGCATTACCCTCGTAAAATGATGGACTGGATCTGTACATGAAAGAAACACAGATAATTCTACATCCTTAAAATCATCAGATAAACTGCATAGGAGTAATCAGAAAACAAATTCTGCAGAACACAGATTAAAAAAATAATAATAACAATAAAGGAACAATTTCAAGTGTAAGTTGCTGTCATCTAAATGCAGCAATGAATTCACTTTACCTTTAAATTTTACTTTTCCTTACATGGAGCTACAGGCAATTGAAAAGCTGTTGAAATCTGTACTTCTTAAGCCTCCTTTTCAATAGAATAACTACAGGAAACCCAAGGGATTCAAGTGCCCAACAGGTTAAGAGCTGTTTTATTTAATACATTGTCCTGCTTTGCTGAAAGAGAATGGTGATCTCTTTAAGAGACCTTTTTGATTTGCTTTCAGCTCATCCTGCTTCACAGTGCAATTCTCTGTTTCTTTCTCTCCATATCTAGAAAAAAAAAAAAGAAGAAAATAAATGCCAGTGTGACACATTTTCAGAAAGTGACAACATGGTTTAGAAACTGTCAGTACCTAACGAAGCATTTCAGCTCTATTTTATAAGCTGTGATTATCATGATCATTTTACTGATACATGTATGGATTTGACATCTGCAGCCCTTTAGCCTTTTAAATAATCTGGTCAGCAAAATTGCTAGTATGTAGGTCAATTTAACCATTTCTTTTTAGGTTTTCTGGGGTTTTTTTTTTCAGTCTTATGCTCTGGGTATATTTTGCTTCTTCTCTGTAGGAAACAGAGCAGAGAAGATTTGGAAGATATTCAACAAACTCAATTATAAACTCAGGAGCTTCTTATTACTTACTTTACTTGCTCAAGGCAATGCATCATGTAAGTAACACTGACAGAAAGGCTCTGACCCAAGAATTAAAGCACAGACCACAACTATTGCTCCTGCTGCTCTAAAGTTATCAAAATATTTGGTTAATTGTAACTCTCCTCATATAGATCTTGGGATGACAGGACTAATAACATGGCTGTAGGAGTGGGAAGAGGAGCAAAAGGAAATGAAAACCCAGAGATTAGGTACTGGACTGGCATTAGGAAAGAGCCCAGCCAACACATCTGGAAACAGGAGTAATTAAAGCTCCCTCCAGTTTTCAGACCCCTTCACTTTGGTACCATAGGAAGAAAACCCTGTGCCTGCTTTTTCATGGCTTTAATTTAGTGGTCCTGGCAATGCTGAGTGCATCCAAGCTGCTGCTGACTCCACGTGGGGATGGGGACGGTGCAGGAGCTGGTGTGCAAGCCCAGGACAGCAGTTGTGCAAGGCACACACACCTGGCTTATAGGTGAAGGTAGAAGGTACATATATGCATAGACACAGAGTAATTGGGGCTGGAAAGGACCCCAGGCTCAAGATCAGTCAGGCTGCATAGGGATTTATCCACCAAGAGTGGACTCTCATGCTGGCTTGCCTTTGCCCTGCTTGGAAGGCAGCTGGTCTGGGACCAGTTGTGACCATATCCAAGTAAACGTGACACTGAGTGAGGTGTTTGAATGTGTGATACCCCCTGAGCATGCAGGTGGTCCTGGTGGAGTTCAGAAGCCTTCAAAACATCCCTGTGGAGACCTGAGCTGAATTGACTTCACGTGGTAACTGTGCAGTCTGAGACATGGCACGACATACAGCCAAGGCCAGGCTGGATGGGGCTTTGAGCAATACAGTGTCTCTGCCCATGGCAGAGGGCTGGAACTAGATGGTCTTTAAGGACCCTTCCAACAAAAACCATTCAAGGATTCTTTGAATCTATGAGCAGATATCATCAGCAATCTGTTGTCCATTGAAAACACAGATTGAGCAGTGTCCCCACTCCTTGATTGCCTACAAAATTTTGCTGTTCGCCTGAAAGATAAGAAAGGAAATTATGCATGGTTTGCTTGAAGATTTTATTTTCCTTAGAAAACTGGAGGGTTTACATTGAAAATGTACTACAGTACCACTGTTCCAGGCTGGAGAGCTGAAACTGAGTTTACTTTCCAAGCAATTTTGAAAAGCATTTTTCAGACCAAGGTTAAAAGCTGTTATTTTCTTTTTTTCTTTTTCTTTTTCCTTTTTTCTTTTTCTTTTTCTTTTTCTTTTCCTTTTCCTTTTTCTTTTTCTTTTCCTTTTTCTTTTTCTTTTTTCTTTTTCCTTTTCTTTTTCTTTCTTTTTCCTTTTTTCTTTTTCCTTTTCTTTTTCTTTTTCTTTTTCTTTTTCTTTTTCTTTTTCTTTTTCTTTTTCTTTTTCTTTTTCTTTTTCTTTTTCTTTTCCTTTTTCTTTCTCTTTTTCTTTTTCTTTCTCTTTTTCTTTTTCTTTTTCTTTCTCTTTTTTTCTTTTTCTACTTGATTCTGCCATGCTATCATTAAGTATGAACTTTTTTTCACAAAAATAGGTCTGTCTGTTCTTTTTCACTTTGAAATCAAGGTGCTTGTTGAAAGAGGCAGGCACAAGGAGTGCAGAAGACATTACAAAAGTCCAAACCCAACTGCAGTGGCACAGCAGTTGCTGTAAATGATGATCACAAGATAAGTGCCACAGCATTTGGGCACCTGTGGTAGATATTCATGCTATGCATGAAATGCTTTCCTAGACCTACGTAGCATGGATGGTGGATCTAGCATCATAAGACCCCAAATTCAAGTGAAAGTTAGTGATTTGCATGCATGTGTGTCTGTGCCTCTGTGTGTTCACAGAGATACTTGCACATATAAAAAAATAAACAAATACCAGCTGGATTTTAACATCAATTTATAGGTAACTCAGCTTTCTGCAAACGCTGATTTGTGTCTCTTCCTGGAAACCACCCACAGATAGCCAAGAACTAAAGAAACCTTGAAAACTGTCATAGCAACATTTCAGCTTGCAGTTGGGAAGCCTGTGCAATACTGGTGCCTTTTTTCAAAACTGACATCCAAAAATTCAAGTTTAACATCCAGCACCTGTTTGGTGCTTTTCTGAATCAGGGCCGTTCACAATAAGAGACATTTGCCTGTGCTCTTACTGCACGACCAAATTTTAACCCATGGGATGTATCCTCAATAAAAATGCACCAAACTACGTTCTCATTATGAATTGCCTCATGAACCTTCCTGACAAAAAATGCACTCACTCTCTCTCACATGAAACTATAGCATAATGTTCATAAAGCAGTACTCACAGAT
>NW_008607742.1:14469-22801 GCF_000691845.1 Merops nubicus | reverse complement strand
TTCCCCTTTTCGGTCTTCTTTGTAAACAGATTTTTCCTATAAGAAATGATGAGATGAAATTCATTCCTGGAACAGTAAGCACAACCCTGTGTCAGATCTCCAGGATCTTGTTTTCATTTTCCAGTTACTGTACAAATGAAATAATCATGAGTGCCCAGTGAACAACTGTTCTAGGTCAGAAGGTCTTCTAAATTATTAACGGTTCAGCGTACCACAAAATTTACTACTACCTACCACAGTTGGAGCAGGGATGTCTGATGGAGTAGCTACTAGTTAAGGACTGAACTCTCAGCTGAAGCAGAGACAGTGAAAACCCTCTTTTTTAGACAAGCTAGTGGTCTGATTCCGGAGTTCATGGATGGGTCTGTGCTTCAAAGGAGCAACATCTTTTATTTTCAAGCAGCAGAACCAATGAAGTCAGGAGTTCAACTCTAGTGCAAGAGATTGGAATATTGAGTGTCAAAGTATACCTGTTGTCTTCCTTGAAAGAATCTCCTGAATGTTTAATTTCCTGTTATTTTTTATCCCAAGAGCACTTTGACTCTACTGGAGCCTGGGACAAGAGCTATACACAGTTCTACTGCCTCACAGCAAACACTCCCTGTAGATGAGCCAGCCCACCCACCTGCACACACCCTTCATGCCTGCAGTAGAAAGCTGTGACTTCCCGGCTTCCTTGAGCGTACCAGCCACGTCCTTCCACTGCCATCTGTCCCCTGAACTGCACCCCTGGAGTTTCATGTCCATTTTGGTTTGGTGCCTAGGACCCAACATGCTGTCGTTGTCATGTATGACCTATAGTCATGAAAGGACCAATGTATGAAAGGACCCACCATGCTGGGATTTTGTAAGACCCAGTATAAAACAAGCAATTGTAATCATAGAATCATAGAATCCTTTAGGTTGGAAGAGACCTTTAAGATCATTAGGTCCAACCATCAAGCCAACACTACAGAGTCCTCTGCTAAAACAGATCAGAATCTGTCAGGGCTGGAAGGGACCACAAGGGTCACCCAGTTCCAACCCCTCTGCCATGAGCAGGGACACCTCCCACTAGATCAGGCTGCCCAGAGCCTCCTCCAGCCTGGCCTTAAAGACCCCCAGGGATGGGGCCTCAACCCCCTCCCTGGGCAACCCATTCCAGGGTCTCACCACTCTCATGGGGAAGAACTTCTTCCTCCCTTTGCTTCTGATGACAGAGGTTCTAGACTTGAAATATGTCTTGAAAAACGCAAATTTTCTTCCTTTTTAAAAGTTTGTCTTTCTATATTGACCCCAGTCATAGAGTCATCCCTTCATTTTTTTTCTGGCTAGCGTTTGTGAAGAAGATTAAAACCCACTTGCTCTTCCTTCACAGTCTGTTTTACATGGTGTTCAGCCCAAGAAAGCACAACATTCATGACAGGAGCTTGGACAGGTTCAAGGGAAGCTGGCTGAAAAGGGCAGAAACACTGGAAAACTCCTTTGGGTTTCTTCATCCCATGGATTCATCTGCTCTTGGCTGGACTGGCTTAAAACTAGTGTGCACATCGTTTCTGTCCTCTCCTGTTGGCTGAGCACTTGTAGACAGCAAAGCATGAAGCATGTGTACTGTCTCTCTTTTTTGCTCTCTTTTTTTCTCCCTCACACAAACCAAAACACAGACACACACACACACACACATGCACACACAGAGTCACAGCTTGTCAACAGCTTTAGCGAAGTAAAATACAAACGATAATTAGAAACATGTGACCCTAGAAAAGCAGCAGAAGAACTGAAAGGTCATCTTTTTTCTAAATGACCTAATTAGAAAAGCCTGAAGTGTTGGCCGCAACGTAATGGTTTTACACAGCTTTTTAACATAGACTTCCTGTTTTAAAACAGCGCAATTTAGTGCTCCTGGGAAAAAAAAAATAATTAAAAAAAAATTAAAAAAAAGAATTGGCATTTAATGCCAGCAAAATTAGGCCTCACAACAACACCTGCCTCAAGCCATCTCCAGCCTGTTAGATCTATCAACGGAGCACTGCGGATTTGCCATCCCATAATGACCATTGAGAAGCCAGCACCAGGACAGCTGCCAGCTTACAGAGAGCCTGGAGAGGCACTCCAGCATCACAAGGAGCAGGCAGGGACACGGGGCTGGTGCACATCCCTGCCCACACCATCCAGCTGCAGCATCCTCCCCTTGGCTGAGCCAGGGGCAACGTGTGGAGGAGAAGAGGTGGTGGAGCAAGGAGTAGGGGAGGTGGAGGTGTGAAGAAATGCAGGAAAAGATGAGAAAAAGCAGGTGGGGGCCAGGGCACAAGGGGAGGAATGGATGAAGATTTCTTGCCCGGGGTCATCTCAGAGAGAAGACCGTGGGGTGCAGTTGGATTTGCTGAGTTTAGCTTCACCTCCTCACTCCACGCTCCTGTTCAATAATTTTCTTTGTTCTGGTGAACATGCATGCCATTTATTTCTGCAAAACTATTAATCCTGACTTATTCTTCGTTCTGTGAAGCTATATTTAGTTTATGGCTTTTCCCCATGAACCAAACCCTGCAGGCTCCTCGATTTTAAACGCTTTAATTATGGCAGCTATTCCCAAGCTGCAGGGCATGTCCCCACCACGATGGGAGTGCAGGGGGCTGCAGGATCACCTCAGGACAGCAGTGAGGGGAGGACGTGGGCTGGCTCCCAGGCTGGAAACAGAATAGCCAGGACACCGTGGGCCTGGCCTGAGCTAATTAGAGAGAGGGACAGAGTTCATGGAGGAAGAAAGAACTTGAAAAAATAGCTTGGGAAGTGCCAAGTTAAGGCCATACTCTGGATTATTAAAGGCAGCCAAAATAGGTTTCTGTGAATTCAGCTAAAGAGAAGCCCTAGCTTTCACGTGGCAGCCAGGCCTAGAGTTTTGCAGCCATCCTAAAGGTGGGAGGGACATGAATTTTACGCATCCACGTCCCCAGGGGCTTAGAAGTTCTCCACTCATGGTGGTTTCATTGGGAATCAACAGCATTGCCCATTTCTCAGGGAGTCTCTGTGTCCCATAGGATTGAGCTGGATGAAGCAGCATGGAAAAAATATTATATACTGTGCATGTAGTGTGCTGCTTAACCATTTTTTCCCAACTCACAAAAGCATGTGATCTTCATTGAAAACTGTGTACATGCCAAGTGTGGATCTTTACATTCAAACTCCATTTGAAAGTCTACAATGGGAAAGAAAAGGAACAGAAAAGAAAAACAAAGAAAGAAAAGATACGCTTAGTTGGTAAAAAACACACAATATTTCCCCAGTTTCATTGTTCTGAAATGACTGTGTGGATTTTATTCAGCTGTTGTTTATTCTTTTTTTTTTTTTTTCTGTTTGCTCTGGTTGGAGAAGAACAAATGTCAAATTTTAGCCTCAAAGGAAATTTTACTGCGAAAGCCACTGAAAACAGGGGTTGGAAAATAAAGGAGTCATAACAATAGCAGTGATAGTACAATGATATTATGTATTAATAATGGTTCCCTCATGGTAATACTTTTAGTAATAGTGGGTATCTCATTCATAATTAGACAGGGGCATTCAGATATACTCGGTGCTTACAAAACACAACCCAGAAAGAAAAAAGAAGGATTTGGAATCTTTTGTAATACAAGTTATATGAATGCTTAAGGTTCCAGAGTAGCAATTTGCATCTTCCCTATATCACACCAAAAACACAGACTTTATCCTCAAAACTCTTCTGTTTTTTCTCCCTCCATACGTGCAGAGGGCACCCAGTCCCACTGAGGCAGAATCTGGTCCCTGTAAAACAATCACACCTGGATGTGGCTGTCTGTTGATCTAGGGAGAATCAGGTCACTAAGATGTAAGTTGGTTTCAAAGACTGAAAGGTACTAATTTTATATGCCAGTAAATCCATCAGATCACAAGGAGACTGAGGAAATGCTTTTATCTTTAAAATGACAGGCATTAATAATGTTACCAGAATTTCCCTTATATGTGACTTTAATAGTTTTGGGACTCTTCAATATCTGTACAATGTGAAAGCTTCTGAAATATGAAAGGCAACGTCCTCTTCAGAGTTACTAGCACTGCCAGCATGGGTGTGGGAAGATGAAATATGTTCTCAGGAAAAGGAAAAGGTTGGAGAGAAGACAGGAAAGCCATAACCATTTAAGGAGAGGTATCTTATAAAGACACTCCTACTGACAGCATTGTAGCTTGTTCTGTGAAGAGAAAGACCAGCTCTGGGATGGGGTTATAGCCACCAGTTCAAGCAGGGAATAGTTGTGCTGAACTCTCCATTGGTGCCCACGAGACATGGTTTCAAAATGAAAATGGTTTCAAAACAACCATTGCTAGCAACCTTGCAAGGTCAATGGGAAATTTATTACCCAGTGCAAAGTGGGGTCCACAGCAAACGCTCTGGAAAGCCTGAACCACAAGCTCCAAGTACGATCTGGATGAGAAATGGCTCTCCTCTTTGCTCAGAGCATCACAGTCTCTGCAGATTCCCTCATCCTTCCTCAGGCGAGGTCCTGGGAACCAATGGCCAGAAAACGGCTGCTTAACGTTAAACAAAAAGTGGATCAATAAAGCACTGTCTTGGGATTGCAGGCTGTGTTTTAATAATCTCAGGTTCATGGGATACCAACCTTCCTTCCACCCCAGGATGAGAAAAAATTTTAAAAACCCATTTATTTTTACATACATGCCTTTAAACGAGTTCTGCATTGTGTAGTTCTGACATCCCTCTGCTCAGACCACAGCACTAAGCTCACGACAAGAACATGATAAGCACAATCTACCTTAGCACTTACTCAAGCCTCTAATAATCTCCTAGCAGGGTGCCAACATACACCTCAGCTGAATGCTGGAGCAAGCTGGAGCCACAACCTGAAAAAAAAAGACTAATCACTCCCTGAACTCCACCCAGGATGAATTTCACCCAATACACGTGAGATTTAGCAGGGAGGAGGCACCTCATGGGCAGAAAGCAACGCAACAATGAGTCGTGTGGGTAGAGTGGACATCCCTGCAGGTTGTACTCACTGGCTGCCCCATGTACTGAGCATTTAGCAGCCTGTCTGGTTCATTACTTTTTTGCCTTTTTTTGGTTTTGTGGTTTTTCTTTCTTTTCCCCCAAGCTAATGGAGATCCCTGGAACAGCTCAGTAATGGAACTCTGCAGGGAGTTAGCATCCCTGCTTTTTTGTCTTCTCACCTTACTTAATCATCTATCTAAGATAGGACCTATATTAGCTATTTCATATAGGAGCTGAACCTTTGCCAAAATGTGGCAGAGCTCAGAGGGTGGGGGAGAGAGATCACAGAAGCAGCAAACCACATAACTTTTTGGTTTTGCAGCGTGAATTAGTCACTGCTACCCCACACCTGCTTCTCTTTAAAAATCAATGGAAAAAAAAAAATATCCTGGTAAAATGACACAGGTGAACAATCAGATTTATTTACTGAAGTTCCTGTAATGTGAACTTCTGTTCTTTAAGATACTTTTCATTAGTATCACGTTAGTACAGCACACTGAGATTTCTACAACGGCAGCAGCGATTCATTGCCTTTGTTAAAGGTTATTTGAAAGTGTGCACAGAGCAGATCTATAGAAAATCTACAGGATATTCCATTTGGTTCGTGTGATTCAAGCTCACTGCAGACTGTACACTCACAGCTTCCCATTTCTGCTGGAAATACTACAAGCTATTATATTTTTTTTTTTTTATTAGCTATAATGTCCAGATATGGAAACTGAAAGATACCCAGCTCCTTCCACTTCTCACTTCCACTCGCCCACTCTGTCTTTCTTTCCCTCTCACACACACATGCCTCATTGATCTGAATTCTACATTTCTTTTCATCAGAGAACAGATTTAGTCGATCACAGAAAGCTGCTCATTCCAAAGTGGAAAGATTTTTGCTTTGTTTGGCAATGGGAAGCATTTTTAACAGGTTTGGGCTTTCAGAGTTCATGTTTCATAAGCTAACTGTGTGGCACAACTGAGGCAGTGTGAGCAGAAAAGGCAAGAGAGTATGCACAAGCAGCTCTGTAAAATAAGGGTCTTCTAATACCAATTGCTTTATTACCTCAGTATAGGGCTTGCAAAGTTTCTTAATCCACAGAAATCCTGTGTATGGAATAATAGCTGGTTTTCTTCTCGGTCTAATTTTTTATTTTACTGTCATGCTCAGTGAACACTCAGCCAGACAACTGCCAGCATCTGTCGCTGCCCTCTGACTATTAAGATAAGCTGCAGAGTTTACAGGGTCTGCACAAGGGATCACCTTATTTATGCCAACCTAGCAGAGCCCCAAAACACTCTTCCTGCATCCACATGAAATGCTGAGTGCCAGCTGCAGCAGTCAGACCCCGGCTCCTGGGTGGACTTGTGCAAGCATCCCACTTGTGTCTGACAAAGAAGGAAACATTGCAAAGGTTATCCGTGCCTCGAAGGCAACACCAGACCCAGGAACTCACATTTTTGAAGCTGTCGCTCAGGGGCTGCTGAACATGTATATTATGACTGTAGGAGTGAAGCTCAGAAGTGCAGCATGCAAGAAACTGAGTTCTCACTAGGGGCTGGGAGGAGAATAATTCAGAAGAAATCTTTCTCTTCTCAATGTGTTTTCTTTTTCTTTACATAACCAATTCGAGTAGCTATATTCCTCAACTGCTGGGAAATCCAACAGAGTGATAGATCCTGGACTGTGCAAAACTGGCACCCAGAAGGTACAGGATGCTGTGGGGTGGGGAGGATCAGGGGGGCCCTGTTACTGCACCCATGAGGAAATAAATTGGGAAGCCACTCTGGCAGCAGAGCTCTGTGCTGTTCCAGAAAAAGCTGCTTGCAAATCTACAGCAGGTGGGGGTTCAGGTCCTGTCCAATGGAAAAATAAAATCCTGTGCTGAGAGATTACATTTAGAGACAGAATTTTGGAGGTTTGTTCCAGGTTTTTCCACTGTCCATGGAGAAGGAAATCAAAATGAGCAGACGGCAGCACACCTGAAATCGATCCTTACGGGCATGCTGGGCAGGCAATAGGAATAGGAGCCTGCACAGAAGCTCCAATTCCCAAAAATTTTAGTCCAGCAACAACAAAACACACCACTGTACTCAATCCCTGCAGGTAGGTTGCTCCGCAGCTTGAAGGAGCTGTGCCCAGGAGTGTGGATCATGGCATGAGATGAGGAGGAGGCTGTAAACTTGACTTTGCCATGGAGTTTGAGACCCGTAGAAAGACAATAAATAACTCTGTGAGCATTGCCCCGAGCAGGCAGCACTGCCTTACACAGGAGGGGTCAGCAGGACAGTGTGTTACTGCTTCTCTAAGTCAAATAATTACTGAAACAAGAACTCCCACTTGTTTTAGCATCAGTATAAGACTAAGAGGTAGAAGTCGGCCTCCTTATCCTCTATGAACACCCTGATATCTGACATGGGGAGCTGTGGGCCAAAAATAAAACCAAAATCTTTAGGCCATGGAGCTGGATAATCAGATTTTCAGAAAGCTGCCTGCTGGCACAGACATGCCAGGCAGTGACTGGGACTCCAGGGACCAGCAGCCAACCTAAATCCTTGCAGTTCATCACAGCAATAGTTACATCTGGAGGAGGAACAGTCCTGTGCCACAGCAGCACAAGGAATATTTCTTGTTTGTTTAGTAAGTGGTTTAGAAAATAACAGTTTATCAGGGTAGCATGGGGCTGGGCAACACACTGAAGTCTTCCCATAGCCTGCCTGGGGCTGGCACAATCTCCACAGCCAGGACTGCCCTGAGCTCACTGGCTTCCTCCCCACAGACAGAAATGACCCTGCAGAAGCACGTTGCTCCCAGATTAGGCACGTGGGAGCACAAGACCTGCAGAAGTGGTGTTTCCATCACCACTTACGGCTTGTTGCTGAGGGCAGGGAGAAACTGATGTGCTCAGAAGCGTCAAGCATCTGCCAGCCTAACCACCCTCACAACCACAGACCAAAGGCAGGATTTCACAATCATCATCTCCTCTGTAAACCCACCCCTGAAGTTCTTCCTCAGGGCTTGTTCAACTATATTTCAGGCCAGCCTGTGAGCTTGCCTGAGAAAGAGCCATGGGAAAAAATCTGCAGATGCTGAACAAAGATCTCAACCTTTTTTTTTTTTCCTCTCTCAACTTCTAAATTGTTTCCTTAGTGGTGTTTGAACCAGACAGCATTTTGTTAAGACAAATGACAACTTGGCTGGAACACACATGCAGAATTTATGGCTTTTTAATATTAATAATGATATTTTTCTGGACTGCAGTCCATGATAAGTTAACAACTTCTTGATGGCAGTGCACTTTTGGACGGCTCATGAAGAAGCATCTTCCTCTTTTCAGCAGG
>NW_008607742.1:0-14449 GCF_000691845.1 Merops nubicus | reverse complement strand
TAGGTCTATTGTTTAATGATATTTCATGTCAGGGATCTGCAAGATCATCATCACATTTCCTTGGAGGTGGTAGCAATTCACCAATTATGAGCAGTGGGTTTCTGAAAAACATTTTTTTCTTTTCATTAAGTTTGTTTCTTACTTTTCCTCAGAGGCAGAACTGAATATTCACGTGTAGGTCAAATCACTGTTAATTTTCAGTGTTGCTTTTTTTCAGATAGACTGTTCACCTATCATTTTAATAACATTTTCACACCATTTGCTGTATTTTTCAATCCTCACCAATCTGTTTAATTACATGGAAGGTTGGGGGTTTTAAAGCTAAATGAAAATTTTGTTCCAAATCAAATATAAATTAAGAGTCATACACACAGCCTCTTGTATCTGCACCTACACTTCTGTGGTTGGAATCAGCTGCACGTGATAATTTGGCTTTTCCAGCATTTTGAAACCGATCCTCACAATCAAGTATCTGGTCAGTCCTTTGTACAATCACCCAGTTTGCACAGGGAATTGCAATATTTCAGTCTGAAGACTCATGGTGCAGTGGTGCTCACGTTCAGCATCACAGATTTCTATAGCAGGAAAAGACTAAGATCATGTGGTCACTCGAGCCTGGATAAAACTTTATTTTTAAAAGCAGGGCTTTTATACTACTATTTGCAACACACTTAAGCCAGAGTTTTCTTGTGCTGGTCTCAATATGTGCAGAAGTCAATCACAACACCAAAAACATTTGTTATCTAAGTAATTTTTTATTATTTGGGCTTTTCTTTTTCCTACGCCAACTCCATCCCATTATTCATAGCAGAATTTTAGTCTTCCTGTTCAGCCTACAGATGAGGGTAGCTCAATCTATTATATCAGTTAATTTAATTTCACAACCTTATCTGAAAAGTATCTTAAATTGACTTTGCACATAAAAGAGCCAGGTATGAAAAATCAAGGGATTAAAGGTCCTTCCTCCCTTCCTCCCTTCCTCCCTTCCTCCCTTCCTTCCTGCCTTTTCAAAAAGCAACAGACTGAACTTAAAGAGAGGACATCTAAGCTAAACTCCCAACTTTACCAGAAATTCTCTTGGAATTGAATTTCATTTCTCACTGACTCTGCTTCCCATCTCTAAAAGTGACATTAAAAAAGGTTTGCATTTTCTCTCCCATCTATTTAAATCCTTCACACTTCCTTGGCCTCTTGCTGTCTCTAATAGTCTTAATTCTTCCAAATGCCAGCGTGATACCAGTAATAACTACAGGTTTCATATGATTCTTTTTTGAGATACACCAGGTTGGATGGGTTTGTCCCAAGGTCACAAAGGGCTCCTTGGGAATGAGATGCTTTAGGAGACAAAAAAATATCTAGTAATGTTTTCAGAAACTTCACCAAACCTTCAGCCAAATCCCATGAACTCTGTAAACCTTGGTTTCCCATCTATACAGAAAAAAAAAAAAAAGGAAAAAAACCCTTTACCTTCTAAAAGGACTATCAGTAATCAACCTTTCATGCTCATGAGGTTCTGTTAGTGGGATTGAGCTCTGCAGAAAAAGCCTATCAAGAACAAAGCGAGACAAATTTTCCCATCTCGTGAACTTCAGATTTCACTTGTAAAGTCCCTTCCCCTGTGTTACTTAAATCTGGCACTAGCTGCAGTAAGGCTTCTCAAAGCCCTTTTATGACTTGAAAATAAAAACCAGAAAAAAAATTTAAATCAGAAGGTAAGGAAATACTTTTAGGATATCAGGAAGCACTAAAGGAAAAGAAATGGGAGACAGATTCACATTAATATGTGTGAGTTCATAAAGAGGTTTTCTTTTAAAATTCTCCTCCAAAACGTTAGTCTGGGTAATGAATTGGACTAGCAGGTATGCTATAAAAGTAGCAACTACTGTAAAATGCCATAAAAATGATGGGTTAACAATCTAGATGAAAAAATAGTAACAAGTCAAAATAACAGTGATTTGATCTTTCATGTGAATATTCAGTTCAGTCTGTGATGAGAAGTAACATTAATGATGAGAGGATATAACTGTCAAAAAAATCCTGGGAAAGAAACTTAATGGAAAGGAAAATATTATTCAGACCCCAATGCTAGTAATAAGTAAATTATTACCAACTTTGATAAAATTGGACAATTAATATGTAGAAGTGCCATAAAAGCATGTAGAGTCTCTAGCATGCAACATGAGCTGTTGCTTAATAATAGAGGACCTGGTTCAGTTTAAAACTTTCATAAACAACATCTTTTTATATTGTCCTTTTACATTTGGAAAATTATCCCATTTTTCTTGAGATCTTTTCTTAGGGTGTTAATAACAGTGTAGAGAGTCTTCGAAAAGGCTTTTCAGAGATAATCTTCTCAATTTTTAAGGAGTGATTGCGATTCTCATTTGATAGCAGCAATTTTACTTTTTACTGCATATAAGTTGCCCTTGACTATAATGAGGTATATTAAGGATGTAAATATTACATAGGCACACATCTATAAGCGAGTGTAAGGAGCACATGAAGGATAGGTACAAGTTATCCGTGGTTATTCAGGACTGTTGTTGTGCAGCTAGACACTGAATCAGTGCCTGAGACACCATCAGGCATCTCTGGAAATGCCTCTGAGTGATCTATGCAGGCGATGCACCACACAGCAAAGCTGTGCTGCCTCCAAGGCATCTTGCTGCTGATCCAGAAACACTAATTCAAGCCATGTCCCAGGCTCACTCTGAAGCCAGCCCTCACTTCTTATCACCCCAGCTGCAAAGAGTTAGGGGTCATTTGGGCTAGAAAGCAAAAGGCACCCAGCTGTGAGCCTTTGTCTGCCCCTTCTCTACCCACCTACTTCAGAAACAGTCCTAGGGCGGTAGCCTCAGGTGAGACTTTGTTTTAATAGGATAATGGTGAACATGTTCTTGCATGTTAAAGGAGGGATATTTACAACACAAGGACATCTCGTGGGAAAATCTATTCCAGAATAGGTCTGGGCAAGAGGAGATGTTTTCCTGCCTGCAAGAGACTTGGTTTTGCTTTCATAGCAAATTCACGGTGTGCATCAGGGCTTACCCAGAAACAGGCAGAGTCCCCAGGCCAATTTCCTCCCTTCTCTTCCTTCACAGAGCTGGCCACAGTGATAATTAATAAGTGTTTTTCTCCTATGACCTGGCAGGTAGACAGAGTCTATTGCACTAGCCATAGAAGCAATATGGCAAAATCCATCAACATCTCATACGTGGAGCTCCCTGAAATACCTCAAACAGGTTGGACTGGGATGAGATCTGATGTTAACCAGTTATTGAGGAGGGAGAAGATCTTCTCCATCGGGGAAATGCTGCCAGAAATGCAGTCAGCAGAAACTAAGTGGTAAATGAGAAGAAGACAGCACAGAAGCGACGTCCTTCTGCTCCCAAAGGCTGGAGCTTCAGTCCGTTCAACTTGTTTTTCCTCCTCGAACAAGACCCAGCTAATCAAAGCTCTATATAATGTATTCGGATTCCTGCAGTAACAGTGGATCTTTCTTTTTTTGCATGACATTTTTTTTCAAAGTCAGCTTTATGTATATGATTCCCGCCTGCCAAATATCTGCCCCATTTGAAATCTATATCTAGCCTGAAACGTTGTGTTTTGCCCTCTGGTTGACCGTCTGCGCCAGTGAAAGACATCCTTGTGAAGAAGTGCCCCTTTGCTCCTGTGGTTACCAATACTGTTCCACACAGTTTCCAAGGGTGATGCTATTATATTGCTCCAGCCACTGTGTGCACCCTGTTGAGTAATTTATTGGCCACGATCCTAACAGAGGAAAGGCCTGTCTAGGATTCCGCTGAATTTTAAAAGGTAGGAATATTGCGCTCCGTAACAAGCAGCCATTAATGATAACCAACAATATAATTCTTATGGAATTATGCCTTGCATCTGCATGAAATCCCCAAGCACAATAAAAAGCAAACTGAAGAAGTTAACCTCTTGTGTGCCACGCTTCCTGGACCATAATTACGGAAGAGTGGAAAGAGCGTGACCCCGTAGCTCTCCAACATTATAATTAGCATTCCCCATACTGAAGCCTATTGTCTGGAGGACAGTTTTGTCTCTCCTCTGTTCTGACTTGTGCAAAATTATACCCCTAAATGTGAGTTCATGGCCCTTTCTCAAAGCCAGCCTTTTGTTTTCAGCATAGTCCCCAAAATCAATGGACTGGCAGGATGTGCAGCATACACCCACAGGGTCAGTTTGATGCTCATTCACTAGATACATACGGTGCATTGTAAGGATCTATATGAGATAACAATGATTTTCCACTTTTCAACTGTATCCACATGAGATTAGGGTATTCGGCAGCAAAATGCTGCCAACTCTTTATGTCATCCTATTAATGGTGAGTAGCAGAGTCTGCACGTTTTCCTTGGATTACAGAGCAAAACCTGTTCAAAAAAAAATCTTCCTGTTTCTCTTCTCATGTATAAATGAAGCTGTGCATTGTACCTCATTAAAACAAACTAAGGTACCTCATTAACACCCGACGAGAAGTAGTCTGAATGTCAGAATTGGAAGTCTCTATAATTCTGACACGAAAAGTTTTACTGAAGAAAAGCTCTGTTTAATTAAGGCAATACTGACAGGTTCCACGAAAAGATTAACAGTCAGAAGTTCAGGATTTTGCCTAGGCTGAGGTCTGGTGATATATCATGATCCTTAGCTCAATCTGTTTCTTTTTTCTTGAAAATTTCTGGTTGCATTAGTGAAGGGGGGTGATTTTTGTTTTTTGTTTAATTTTTTTACTACTATGTTTTCTCTCTAAGGGGGATGAATGGACCTGTAGAGGTACAAATGTAGGGGAAGTTTTCCTAATTATGGCACCAAAATAAAAACTCTGATTTAAAAAAACAAAGTTCACATAAAGCTCTGGCTGAGCTCAAGGAAAGGAAGTCGCCTAGAAAACATTTCAGATAGATCCACTGTTTATAAAGCTGTTTTCTCGTGGGACCCTGACTGGCATGCAGGGTGATCAGCACTGTTAAAAATCAGGCACTTACTTAAGAATCTAACAGGGATTTGGGAGCAAAAAATAAAAACTCTTCTTGAAAAATCATGTATTAAATGTTTATAGAGCTACTATGTGTATAAATGTATTTTTTTCTTATCATTTTAATTTTTCGTGCAGTGTTGGTTTAAGAAAATTTAAAAATAATGTTCTCAGATCTCTATTACTCCATTTATTTTCATAAATTCCCAACTAAGTAAGAATATTGTAATCCAGACAAAAGTAACCCTCTTTACAGTGTAACAGAACTGCTGCTGCCTGCCCAGAAACGCTGGTGTTACGTGTGGTGATGTTCAGCTTTGTACCCAATTTGCCTCAGCTGCCTACAACAGAAAAAAATCCAAGCCTAATCCAGTTGGAATACTCTGAGTATCCATCAGTTCAATTTGTCTTGAATGAAGTTTTTTGTCCTTAGGAAGATTAAAGAGCTGGCAGCACTGGAAACGGAAGTCTAACGTTTACTGCATTAGGAATTAATGGTAATTTACAGCATGATTATGCTCTGAAGGATGCTGAGATGTGCACGTGATGCAGGGTCAGAGCTCTGGACCATGCCAAAACCATGCAATACGCCCTTTTAATACGGGTACAGCACATGCTGGGCTTAAATCAGCCTCACTTTTACCTGGGATTTCCAAGGAGACACAGGCAGTGTGTCAAAGGTAGAAAGCCAACACCTGACTAGTGAAGCTTTTCCTTTTTATGGTGCTTTTTGACTCATTTCCCATCTTACTCAGAGCCAGAGCTGGGTGAAAAATTTGCGGTAAATAATTAACACAACAAATTTAGCCTTTTTTCCTACTCTGCAAGCAAATAGTGTTCTGTCAAGTGAACTTCTATTCAAATTTTTCAAGCAGATGTTGCACAGTTGTTTGGTTACTTTGTGGGTGAACACAAATAGTTCTACAAGCATGTTAGGTGATCAGCTTCTGAAAGGTGATCTATGCTGTTTAATTGTATCTGATTAACGAGGAGTTTTAACCTTATTTTCCATGTGAAGGACCAGGAACAGATTGTACAGCTTTACACCATTTTCCTCCTTTTTTTTTTTTTTTCTGAGGCCGTTGTATTGCTAATTTTTCTAACTCTACAAGCTACAGTGAAATTAATTTTTGTAGTTTTTTTTAGTTTTTTCTCTGAAAAATGAACCACTCAATGTGTTCTAATATCTTCCTTATTATTATTGAAATAAGCAAATTATTTTTAGTGTTCATATGCAGTAAATAGCTTTTTTTTGTTTTCCATAAGGATGAAAGAACACATGGTACCTACCACACTGATGCACGGCCCTTATGGCTGGCACTAGACAAGAACTTCCCTTATAAATATACATGAAAAAATTTACCTGCTCAGCCAATTGTAACTATGATTTCCAATAAATTAACCTCCATAAATATATTTCAATTTTGCACTCTTTTGGAATCCAAGATTTCTGAATTGTTTCTTCATTTTAAATCGGTTGTACTTTTGTGTAGTTAGACATGTTAGATTTCTATAAGAATCTTAGTCCTGTGAGCTTCTCATAACTTTATAACAAATACATAAACAGTCATAGTTCATGAGAATTTTTAGCTATTGTATGCAGGGGCTTTTGAGTCATGTAGCTAACCCCTCCTACATTTGCTCCTTTTGTACAGATGTATTCAGAGAAAAGAGCTGATATTAAGTTTGTTTCCATTATTCAGTGCCAACTGAAAAAAAAAAAAAAAAAAAAAGGGACCTTGAAAAAAAATAAATATTGACCTGTTTTTTAGCATCTGAAGTTCCCAGTCCAGCACAGAAGTTAAATGTCTTTGCTTTTCCACTGTGCAACGCAGAGAATGTGGTGGGAACAGAATAGCAAGGCAGCTCGGCTGGAAAATATCTCAGATAGATGAAATATTTGTCAAGCAGTTTTCTCATGTGAATATGCCTCTAGTTGGTATATGCCAGTTACTAGAGCATGGCATTTGTTTTATCTCCTGTCCCAAGAATTTATTTTAAAGGAAAAAACTGCTGTGTAAGGCACCAGAACTGTGGAGGCAACAAAGCAACACTGGTTTAACAAGAGCTCTATCCTTCACAAAGCTAACAGAAAAAGAGTCAAGTTTTAATATCCTCAGAGGTCCCTTTCTTTCAGATAAGAATTTTATAACAAAGGAACTTTAAGGCAGGTTCCCTTTCTTCTTCTCTGTTAGGCTCATGTTCATTATTGCCAACGAGGCATTATTTTGCATTTTTTAAAGATGCAGACATCAAATATGATAGTGCTGAATATAAAATGAATAACAACAACTCTAATATTAAAAAACATGTTTTCCCCAGATGTGCTGATGTCTCAATAGAATCTTTATGCAGAAAAGGAAACAAGGCACATATAAGTGTTTATCAGCTTTGCAGCTTACAAAACCAATGTCCTGAACAAAGACAGCAACATATCCAGTGGGTGTTATCTGATCAAAAACATTCCACATGTACAAATCAAAGCTACGGGGAAAAAGAGCCATATAAAGATGAGATAGCTGAGAAAGCAGCCACGTTAGGAGAGGGTCTGCTATTTAAACAGTTAGGCTTTAAAAAAGGCAAAATGAGAGCTAAGCGAATCCCCCCTCGGGGTTCATGTTCTCACAAATGGGTCTCTGAATTGGATAAAGATACATAATGATTCTGTTTTCCAGCATGATGCAGACACTAGCCTCTCTGCAGGGCATATTTGAAGGTGTGTGTGGACAAAAAAAAAGAGTCAAGCCCCAAAAGGCATGCAGGCAGCAACTGGATTCAATTAATATTACAATTTATGTAACAAAATGAAATAATATTAACATTATGAAAAGAAAGAGCCCTGTGGTGCACTAATGCATAATACCTACACCGTCCTAATTTACTGCTGACCCACACTGCATAAAACCAGCCTCTGTCTATTACTCAGCTCCTGGATGAGGCAGCAAAGCAATGCAAGAGAGGGTCTTTGCTACACACTGATAAAATTCCCATGGAAAAGTTGCCCACTTTTCCTGTCCAAGGCAACCATCCTGGAAATCATTTCAGTTCTTCTTCCTAAGTTATTTGTGTCTCTGACCATAAAGGTTCAATAAATAGCTCAATCAGTACCAAAACCAAAGAAGTTGTCTCATCTGCACATTGTCTTTGACTTGCTTCCTTGACTGAGGTGTGAATTCCTCACAAAGATTTTCCTGGAACACACCCACACACATATATGAGCCCTCCTCCACCTCTGTTCTTGGGGGTCCAAAGGATGTCACATTATGCTAATGTCCCACCACCACACTAGCAGCATATTTAGATGGTTTGTTATCAATTTCCACAAAATATGCGGGTATTTGACAGCTTTTTTGTTGCATATTCAGTTTTGAGCTTTTACATTTTAAAGCTTTTATATCCAGCCATTCGGTCCTGAAAAATTTGCAAACAAATAAAAATTGCTATTAAGTTTCTAATAAAAAAAAAAAAATTACTATCATCCCATGACTTCTGAGTTCAGGGCTTGTAAAATAAGCAGAACTAAAATTTTTTAAAGTTTTTTGTTTAAAATACAAAACAGCATGAGTGCTGGCAACACCAAGATAGTTCCCATATTTCACTTGCCAGAGGAATCTTCCAGGAGCTGTTTCTAAGTGGAAAAAAAAAAAATCCCTGCTGGGAGGATGAAGAGGCAAAATCAATAAATGTGGGAGCTGAAATTAGCCCTGGGCAATTCTTGTTTAGTCCTAACTCTTTCATTTGTACCATATCATCTTCCATTATGCTTAAAAAGAGAAATAATTAGCAATCTCTTGATGCACTTAAGTAGAGGCGGAGACATGTTGTTGATACAACAGAGTTAAATATGCTGAGAAGATCAGTGGGCTTGGATTGGCCACCACACTGAACTCATCCATGGTCCTAATGCCACAGGAATAACCTGCTTCCCTGGAAAAATAAGAAAGATTGTTCTTTATTGGTATGTGATTTGGGGGTGCAGTGTGCTGATCAGCTTCAGAACATAAATTGAGCAGCCCTACAGGAAAGGACTTGGAGATGCTGGTAGATGAAGAGCTGGATATGAGCCAGCTGTGCGTGCCCACAGCCCAGACACCAAACACATGCTGGGCTGTATCAAAAGCAGTGTGGCCAGCAGATGGAGAGAGGTGATCCTCTCTGCTCTGTCCTATGAGACCTCACCTGGAGCCCTGTGTCCAGCTCTAGAGACCTCAACACAGCAAGGACATGGACTTGTTGGAGCAGGTCCAAAGAAGAGTCACAGAAATGATCAGAGGACTGGAGCACCTCTTTTGTGGGGACAGGCTGAGGGAATTGGGGTTGTTCAGCCTGGAGAAGAGAAGGCTCCTGGGAGACCTTCTGGTGGCCTTCCAGGACCTGAAGGCATCTACAGGAAAGCTGGGGAAGGGCTGGTTACAAGGGCGTGTAACAGCAGGACAAGGGGCAATGGTTTGAAACTAGAGCAGGGTAGATTTAGATTAGGCATTAGGAAGAAGTTCTGTACTATGAAGGTGGTTGATCACTGGAGCTGCCCAGAGAGGTGGTGGAGGCCCCATCCCTGGAGACATTCAAGGTCAGGCTGGATGAGGTTCTGAGCAACTTGATGTAGTTGAAGCTGCCCCTGCTCGCTGCAGAGGGCTGACTGCCTGTCCCTTCCAACCCAGAGCATCCTGTCATAAATTGTTCTTTTACAAACAATGTGGAAGAACCAAGGCAATGGTCAACATCTTGCACTGAAAACTACCAGTAGGAAATGGGAGGGTTTGAATGCACACTGTGCAAGTCGAGGTATCTGAAAAAGCCTCTTTCAGTGTGAAGCCTTCTCTTGATGACATGATCACCATTTTGAAGCACAATAATTTGTGTTTTAGGGAGGTATCTATGAATGGTGAAAGTCATCAGAGGCAGATTAATGCAGCATAGAACAGTGTAGACATCTTCGTGGAGATGCCACCAACATAGGACTGTGGCACTGAAGGTGGCTGGTAAGCCTATGGGAGTCTCCCTTTTGCATCTTTCTCTGTAGGTATGCGTCAGATAATGCAAAAAGACTTAACCAAAATCACACTTAACAATTACATATCCTAAACCTCATCTGTTGTCTCCTAAGGTATGAACTTAATGCTGCTTCCCCCAGCTCCTGTGTTTAGGTTCTCTAGTTTTGGATGAAGATGAGTGTGGAATTACTCTGCGGTTGTCTGGGCAGGATGGTGATGACACAGACTACCTGTAACTCTTACATTATTGTTTGGTGGGTTTTCTAAGGAAAACAAAATAAATTAAGAGTTTCTTTAGCTGAGAACATATTTGCTTTGGATATCTCACTTAACAGGGCAGTGTAACTACAGCCCAACACACCAGTTATGATTTACTCTCCTGATAGCAAACAGAGGAGGGAAAGGTAACCTAAGAGGAAAAAAAAGAGGAAAACAGTGGTCATTACTGGGCTGAACATTCAATCTGTGACAGGTGAAGAGAAGGAGACACCAGTTCTGGACTTTCATCCTTCATCACAAATTATTCTGCTTTGCTTGCAGCCCACGTCACAGCAAGTCACCAACCTCTGATCCCCCATCCTAGACCCTCAGGAGCCTGGGGGCTACTGTCTTCTCCAAAAGTTCAGCTCATGACAGCTCCTCCTTCAGCTTGCTCTGCACTGAAATTGGGCAGGATTTTGGTTTTGCAGTAACACTTGAAATATTACGTTTTCTAACATCACCTCTTGCCTTTTTTCTCTAGTACAACATAAAGCATGGGTACCTTGGCATTTTAAAACCTAATTTGCAGAGAACCACATCCTCTGACGCTGCCTTCCTTTACCAGGCAGTGTCTGGTGCCTGTGTCGGGGGCCCCCTTTGTTTCGTGTCGGGTGCCTCATTTGCTGCAGGTATCAGGGGCAGCACAGCCTACAGCTAAGATTCCCCAAGCCTCTGCAGCCTAAGACCTTGTTTTCATCCGTTTATAACTCTGCCAAATACATTTGTATTAATCTTCTCACTATGAAGTAGGTTCCGTTTCATTTTCCTTGCCCGTGATGTCAGATGAGTTGTCTGTTCGCATCTGGAAATCTTCATCAGTGCAGTCACCTTTCATAAAAGAACAAAGAAAGCTGAGTTTTAGCAAATGAGGAATATGAAGGAAGTATTATAACTGGCATCTCTTGGCTCCCAGAGGCAGCTATTACCTCTTCCTGCAGGTCCTCCCACAGCTGTAACCCCGGCCGACTCTCGTCGAGCTTGGCTTGCAGTCAGTGCTGTGATGCTCGATAGCTTTGAATCAGTGCTGATGACTGAGATAAGGCAAACTTCACAAAATGCTGGGTATTAAAGACAGAACTTCTTTTTGCTACGAACATGCCAAATATTGCTGATGCACCTGTTTTATGTTCAGAGTGGGAAGGCGGTCAAAAAGGAAGTGGCCAGCTTTAAAAGAGAAGCAGAGCTTTCAATTTCTGAAAATAGCCCAGATACAGAACTGGGTAATAAGAATACGTTACTGAGTAAATGCATGTTTGAAACGTGCTCAGGCATTTTTTTTTTCATCATCATCACACACAAATAGTATATGCTAAATTTTCAACGTGTAGATTCATTGTCACCAGCCTGGAGTTTTTGTTATCTCCACCTACCACTGGCAGGGTTAAGGTGCTGCTCGGTGACAGTGGGCAAAGGTCTGTGAGAAAGCCTGCAGAGAAATCCATTACATGGATTATTTGCCCTTTTTCCCTGATTTTCTCTGGAGTTCTCACACAAATAGAAGGGGAAGCACTGGAGATGTTCGTGTACACAAGTTAACATCCTCTGGCCCACAGATTTTCTAAATCTGAAGGCCATTTTTCTAGGCAGCAGAATAATTTCCTCAGTACTCAACAGGAACACTGGCTGAAACTGCACTGTAGGCAGGGAAATTATAACAGGTCAGAAACTTGTAGGAGCGTTAGAGAGCAGAGGAAAATGTTGGTCATTGGTAAAAGAAGCCTCCATTAGAACATGAAAGTGTGCAATATCCTAGGATGTTAGGGACGAGGAAAAAAGCGTTCGACATATGACATATCTGCTCTCCTTTGCTGGCTGAATCCAGTTAGATGGTACACAAAAGTGCCTTATAATGAAGTGAACAAAGATTTTCCACACCTACTAGGGTGGTAACCCTGGAGCTATGAAAGAAAAAAAAAAAGAAGAATCTCTTAGAAACCGCAGAACACTTGTTAGTACTTTAAAAGATTGTACAAGCCAGGAGAAAAAGGTTTTATGTTGGCTAGTTGAAAGAGACAAGAGAACTTACTAAGAAGTATGGTGTGATGATTTTTTTTTTATTTTTTTTTTTTTTTCCCCTTTTCAGTTTGACCACGAGTCCCTCCGAGCAAAGCAGAATCTTTGCAACCTGGGAGCTTGGTTATGGGGGTAAAAAAAAGAGCGTGAAATATGCAGTGCTTGTACTTGAAAAGAAAAACTGATTCCCTCCCACACACGTATAAAATATCTATAGTACGCAGTAGTGCATAATGGAACCACAGCGTTTTATCTGTAGGTAAATACACACCTATAAGGTAAATGTGGTGATTCTTCTGCTTTATAAAGCAGAACAGTTGTAGAGGCTGAATACCGTGGTGGGTGGACTGCCTGGTGCTGAGCTCTCAAGCCTGCTGAGCACGGAGGTTTCTGAGCCTCCACACAGCACATGGGAACCCTGCGAGGCAGCGATTGCAGAGGGGAAAGGACAAGCCCCTGGGGGCAGCCCTTGAACCATTGGAGCTGTTGATCCAGCACACTGTTCACAGGGTGATGTCAGTGCTGTGGGACCAGGAGGAGGAAAAGGACATTGCTGGTGCCACCCTTCACTGCAGATATTGAGCTCTGCTGAGAAGAAGATAACACACCAAAAAAAAAGTGTGTCGAGCAGCTACCTCTTGTAAACCTTATTTCTCTCTCTGAGTTAAAATCCCATCCAATTTGATATGTTAATAAACACTCGTTCCACATATGGAATTTAAAGGCAAGAATCTGCTCTCAAAAACACACGCAGCATCTGGACATGCTGCATATAGAAAATCAAATAAATAGGTTTGGAGAAAACGTTTCATTTAGAGCAGAGACATGTCTAGTGTTTAGAGCACCGGGTCTCATTCAGGATCGTCTCAGCTCCAGAATTTACCCTCTGAGGAGTCCTCTCCTGTTCAGGACCAAAGAGGAATTTCAGGATCAATCCCCAGTGAGGATATGGATACTTAAAAGCGATTCCCCACCTATGCATTTAATGTCCTATAGGTGCACAAACACATTGTGATGCCGAGCAGGCCAGGAGGCATTCATCACCATGCCTTTGGGAGGCACCTGGAAGTCTGTGGAGAAGGTACAACACACACACACCCCCTCCAACCAGCTCGAATTGCCAACTCCCAGCATGCATTTTTTTACTAAAAGGATGAATTTTCACTTTCAAAGACCTCTTTTGTGCTTGACCTAGCTCCTCGTATTGTTCTTCCAACCCTGACAGATTCTGAACTGTTTTAGCAGAGGACTTTAGAGCCCTAATGGCTCAATGGTTGGACTTGATGATCTTGAAGGTCCCTTCCAACCTAAAGGATTCTGTGATTCTATGTTTTGCTGAAAGCCATGTGCAGCTGTTGGTGAAGCAGAGAGCAAGGACTGCAGTGGAATTCTCCCATCTGCATTCTTCAGCCTGTATCACCCATTCCTGGGACTGAGGGTTGTTCCCAGCTTGGCCCTGACCGCTATCTGCCTGTGGTTCGCTAGCTAGATATTGTGTATTCCCTGTGTCCAGCCAGCTGGGAAAAACAACCAAAATCTCTTAACCATGCCCTTGAGTAAAGCTTTGAACATGGCTATTTTGCTAACATGGACAAGAAACAAGAGAATTAATATTTTTTTTTTTTTAATGATGTTTGGATTCTTTCCTTTCAGGACACTTTCAAGCCTTCTGTAGTACACGCCGTGGTGTGAGACCAAATGCAAGCTGGGAATCTGGGGATGGTAATCACCTGCAGGCAACGTCTCCCTCTGGGACCGTAAGGAAATTGCACAAAGAGCCAGATCACCCAGCCCTACAAATCAGCCCGTCCCTATAAATCAGCCCCTTAATATCAACAGGACAAAGCTGACCCACATTATCTAAGAATTCTACCCCGAATTCCCCAGATGTCCAACGACACCGAGAATCCGAGGTCTGGGATGCTCAGGTTTTGACTCAAATTAACCTTTCCCCCAGTTAGTTTTCAAAGTTTAAGAAGTGAAGTTCAGCTGCACTACTACCTCCATCCCTCACACTTTCTTTAAGACAATGATATGGAAAAGAATAAGCTCTCTTTATAAAAATTCAAAATGTTAGAAAGATGTTCAGAGGAATTCTGGTGAAAATAGAACCAAAGTAAACCCAAATATTCTCTCATTTAAAAAAGAAAAAAAAGGAAGAAAGAAAGAAAGGAAGGAA
>NW_008607741.1:0-5178 GCF_000691845.1 Merops nubicus | reverse complement strand
ACTAAAGATTTCCGTGGAGAGGAACAAGTACGAGTGTCGAGAAATTTTTTGAGGCTCCACTTTGGTGGAGCTGCTCTCTAGTGTGGTTAATGACAGAAGAGTGTGTGACAGTTTAGTCGGTGTTAGGCGTTTCAAAGGCTTTGCTGGTAGCTGAGTTGTGCCCGCCCCGCTCCTTCCATGCCGGACAACGTCTAAGTTCTTGCTGTTCTCCACAGCCGCCCTTGCTGCCAACGGCTCCCGCCTTCTCCAGCCATCCAGGCGCTGAAGGGCCTCATGGCCCACGAGGTCCGGCCAGCCTTGCTGCAGGGCCTGGTCGCGCTTCTAACACCACCCAAGAAGAAAGCGTTTCCATTCCATGAGGAGACTGCCAAAGGTAGAAGAGCTAGCTGCTGAGCTCCGTGGCTTCCGAGTACGCAGCCAGGCTACCACAGGGACATGTCTCCCAGGCTCTCCTGCCTCCTCCTGCAGGGCTCAGCCGTGGCCCTGGATCACAGGGGAGGAGGTTGGGCGGCTGCCCCTTTGAGATGAGGGGCACTTCAGCAAGGGCGGCCTGACCTCCAGAGAGCCACCGAGGGCTGCTGGGTGAGGATGGTGAACATTTCCAGCCCCGGGTGTTGCCTCCACCAACTCGTCAGAGCAGGACAGTGGCCCAGGCTGTCTCTGAGCTGTGGCTGTGCTGCCCTGGGCAATAGCCCGAGGGTTTTCCCTGAAGCATGTTTCCTGAAAAAGTGTATCCTTTCACGCTGGCCATGTAACTCCACCTACCCTCCCTTCAAACATCTCAGAAGTGTTTTAAAGCCTCATTCTCACCTTCCTGATATTCATCATGCAGACCCAACCACACTTTCCCTGAAGGAGCCTGTGCTGGTGTGTATTCAGCAGGCAGCTGCTGCAAAAGCCATTGGGTAAGAAACTCTACAACAAAATCGATAGGAGCATAAAAGGGAATTGAGAGAAGTGGCTTCCTGTGGGTAGGAAAGGGCTGGGATGTGTTGCTCCCAGGGAACAGTCACCCATTCACCTCTGGCACTGTGCTCTGGGTGACCACCTAGTGCTGTACTAGGCTGTTCAGAGTGGGTCCAGGAATTGGGCAGTGGCTCTGTGCTCAGACCTTTGCTGTTGGCACTGGAGCTGGCTTGAGTTTGTTTTTGTTTTTTTTTTTTTTGAGAGACATAGAGTCCCATCTGCTCTGGCCCTGTTGTGCTGTCACAGTGTCTGTCCCTTTTACGGCTGGGCCTGGAAGCACCATGTGTGTCCTGCCACAGCGCAGGGCTGAAGGGTGCTGTATTGCTCAAGGCCACTGTTCTCATAGCCAGGAGCCACAGAGCGCAGTGAAACACCCTTGTTTAACACCAGCCACCCAACAGAAGGGTCCAGTGCCTATGACTGCAGAATCCTTAAATTAATTCAGCCATTTGTGCTACAATTAGTTTATTACATATGAATTTCCTTCATTGTCCACAAGATAGTGCTATCAGAACACTTTTCTTGCAAAAGCAGATGACAGAAAAACCTTGGTGAGTAGGGAAACAAAATGCAATGTCTTCCAGAGACATGCTCATGAAGGTAACCTGCTGGTGTTTGAGTCCCTTTTTTTTTTTATCATCACACAAGAAACTTGCTAGACTTTAAGACACACCAAGAAGCTCCTGCTAATCATTAAACAATTTGTTCTCAGCAAGCCCACGATGTTGAAAGATGTTTCTTCTGTGAGACTCTCCTGTCTGTAGGTGCCACTAGAGCAGTGTCGGAACACATTTTCCATTGTGGTCACATCAGGAAGCCCAGACTCGATGTGTTGTGTACTTCTTCCCCCAAACAAAGGAAGGGCTGATGGCCTATCTCATTGCAGCGTGTTAGCCAAGGAGTCAGCAGAAGTGGCTGAAGAGCTGATCCAGATGAAAGCAGTCCATGGCCTTATGGCTGCAGTGAGGAACCTGGGCCACATGGCCAGCCAGAGACATGCCAGCATCTCCCTGGAGATGAGCCTGGTGATACATGGTAGCAGACACCACAGCACAAGGTCAGCTCCCAGAGCACGAGGGCAGAAGGGCTCCCTGCACTGTGGGTTTTTCCTAAGCATAGCAGATGCAGGATCTGGCATGGGAGTGACACTTCCTCTGGGCCAGAGCTGCATTCCCTTCTTGTTCTGCCTCTTTCCCGCCACCCACCACATGCAGGGAGCTGGGAAGCCAGGGTTGTCCCTCACAGCTTGGCTCTACCCTCAGGGATGCTGCAGGTAGCAAGCACAGACAGAGATAACAGGTTAACAAAGACAATGGAGCAAGATGCTAGCACAGAATTATAAGCAGGCCATTTTGTCCTACTCATACTGGGTAGAGTTTTGGCTCTGCCTGCATAAGAGCCAGAGGGAAGGACAATGCTGCCTGTACATCGGAAGGTCTGAACTAGTGATGGCTGAGAGTCAGACTGCCTACAGTGAAAGAAGACTCATAAACCTATCTGATAACACAGAAGGGCAGCACACCCTTCTTCCAAGCAGGCACCACCAGCAGAGCAGGATGAGCTCCCTGGCAACTACCGCACTTGCAGTACACTCTCATCAGTGAAGGTGGTAACTGACACCAAGAGGGCAGGGGGGAACAAGGTGAGGCTTGATCAGGGCCCCACAGGTTCCTCTTGGTTCATTCATGAAGCACCAGCACTAAAAATGGCGCAGGGACTCACTGGTGTGCAACACAGGTTATCATCCCTGCCGCTTTACCCTCTATACACACTCACGTCCCTTCCTCCCTTCTGTTGCGGTATTTTGTCCACAAATTTCCCCTTGTGGAGGAGTGCATGAGGAAGGCACTAGGACACACACTGTTCCAGTACTTTATGGTAAACATGCCTCCTTCATGGGGTTTATCAGCAACCCTAGGACCTTGGTCTGTGTAGTGGGTTAACCCTGGCTGAGCACCAGCTGCCCACCAAGCCACTCCCCCCCTTTCCTCTCCCTCCTCTACAGAGCAAAGAGGGGAAAGGAAAATAAGATGAAGACAAAACCCCTTGTGGGTAAAAACAAGGACAGTTTAATTAGAAAGCAAAGGCAAGCAATGCTGCACACAGACAGAGAAAAACTCAAAGATTTATTCAGGAGGTGATGTCTGGCCCCTTTTCTGGGAAGCAGGGCTCCAAAATGCATAGCGGTTGCTCCAGAGGACCAAGGAGTAGCCCCCTTCTCCCCCTCCTCCTTTGTAGCAGCTTTATAGCTGAGCTGACATCATAGGGTATGAAATATCCCTTTGGACAGTTCAGGTCAGCTGTCCTGGTTATGCTCCCCCCAAGCTCCTGCCCCCATCCTACTAGGGGGGGAGTGTTAGAAAGAGCCTTGGTGCTGTGCAAGCTCTGCTCAGTGGTAGCCATAGAAGGATGTTGATAACAACCATGTTAACTCCTAACACAAAAGCACTGCACCAGGAGGGCTGCAATGGGAAAATCAGCTCTGCCAGACCAAATACAGTCTGTTTTTCAGGGATGTAGAGTGCATTTCTTCTCACAAAGAACCGAGTCTTGCATGAGAGCCCAGAAATAAACCAAACCAGCTTTTTAGAAGCTTTCACCCTCATGCAGCATGCAGGAATATCATTGCTCCGGCTCAGCCCCAAGACAGAGCAAGGAGGGATCTCCCACTCCTGCTCCTCCTGTGACAGTAGGAACTTGATGTCAGAAGCATGTGCTGAAGCACCAGTGTGGTGAGAGGTGACTTGAACTCCTCCAGATGAGGTGCCTCCTGACTGTAGCAGCTGGGGTAGATATGCTGACTAGTAAGCAAAGGGCAGGTGGAACAAAGGGCAACATTTTGTTCCTTGCACCCAGGCCTAATCATTACGCACCCCAAGACACCACTGGGCAAGGCTGGATAATCCCTGTGTAGTAGTATCTGAAGCAGGACTGCCTTGCTTTAGTCCAAACTCAACAGGGTGTTAACAGCCCTTTCACTCTGGGTGTGCCATCTTAATATGTAGGCCGAGCATCCAGAGTCAGCTTTGACAGGTCAGAGGCCCTTAGAGTGCTCAGCCCCACACCGCTGCCAGTACTTAAACTGTTGATCACTAAGTGCCCCAGCTGTAGGGGAGGATCCTGTCTGGGTCAAGGTATCCCTTCACAAGCTGCTTTTTACTGCTGTTTGCCCAGGGCCCATTAAGATTCTAACTCTTTTGCTGCCTTTTGCAGGACAGTCCTGAGACCTGGTACACAAAAATGGATCCAGTTCAGGCTGAAGAACTGGCCTCCAGTATAGCAGAGATCCCCAGAGACATGGCAAGGACACAGTCCACAGGTGTGTGCAGAGCTGGGGGCACAGCTACTTCAATAACACTCTTTACTTTCCAGGGCAGAAGGCAGTTCAAGAAGCAGGAAACCAGGGCAGGGGTCTAGGGGAAAAAAGGGAGTAACAGCAGAAGGATCCCATTGTAATCTCATGTTTGTATAGCTGCTTCCTGCATTGCTGGACTCAGAGCACACAGGGCAGTTTTGACCTTTAAGACAAATTCTGGAGTGAGCTGAACAAGCAGGAACCAAGGCAGCAGCCTATGCCTCCCATCTGTCCTCCCCAACCCTGCTCTGTCTGCTCCTGCCCAGAGGACAACTTGTGCAAGGCCACCAGGTTGCACACAAGGGCCACAACAGCACTTTGCTGTACCTGAGTCTGTGGCCAGCTTTGCACTTCTACCCTCAAATACAGGTGTCCTGGTTCCGTGTAAAAAGGGGTTCATGGCAGGACCCACACGGAACAGAACTATGTACTCGCCTCTCTCCCCCCCAAGAGAGAGAGAGAGACACTTTGGAAAAAAAATGAAGTATATTGTTTAACAAGGAACAGAAAATGAAAAAGGGAGTTAAGGAAAATAATATATACAAAGATTAGGGGGAAAATACAAAAAAAATAAAATATACAAAACCCTCAGAAATGGTTCCAAGGTCCCATGGAGTGAAAGGACAACTTTCCTCTCTGAGCTGCAGAGCAGGAGTGAAATTAGAACCCACCTCCTGCCTCTTATCAGAGTGTGTGTGGGAAGGGGAGGGAATACAATGGTTCACCCCCACCCGGGATCCTCCCAGTTGCTGGAAGGTCACGCCCCCATTCCAAAACTCAAACCAAAACAACAGGTTTTGGTGGGCTACTGAACATAGCTAATATGGAGCATGTGTGGGCCCCCTCAGGAGGGAAAC
>NW_008607740.1:0-3551 GCF_000691845.1 Merops nubicus | reverse complement strand
TCTTGAAAGTCTGTTGCATCACCTTGGGAGCTAGTTGCCACAAAACACTACAGCTCCTGTAGGACTCTCTATCAGCTACTAACCAGACACATGAAAATAATTCACATGCATAAAAACTGCAGCTTTTAGGTGTGTGATGCAAGTAGGGATATATAACTTTCTTGTGAAAGTCATGTAGAAACTGCCATTCCCATCATGTTATGGAACAGAAACAGAAGCAAGTCTCATTAATGCTTAGACTCATTTTGCTTAGTTGACTCAATTTTTAAAGTGCTTCCCACCACATAAATTGTAACAGGAATTGCAGAAAATAAAACTAAGAACAATTTCAGAGCCATCCTGTGCAATTCTTTCCATTTCAGAAAGAGATCAAGTGTATTTTCTATACTGATTTGGGTACAACTAAGATATCAAAATCATTATACAAATCAATTTGAAGGATACACTCAAATAAGCTACCACTTTTAAAACACACTTGCATTCTTTTTGCTTATTTTGTGTTGATGCATTTCAGGAAAGACTCAATAATCCACAGCAAGCAGTCATTAAATCAAAAAACATCCACCTTGCACAAGATACCTATATTAACAAATATATAATATCTATTGTAATTGGATATGGAAATATAATATTATTTAGGCTATAAAAATGTTAGCTTTGGCACTTTAGGGGAGGCAAGCAGGTTCAGCAAGCTTCTCCCTGAGGCCACAGTCACACAGACACTTCCAGCCTGCCACGCCGTGGGGCTACTGCCACCGAGCAGCTCTGCAGCTCCTTGTGCTGCTCTTCCTCACCTGCAAGGCTGCCCTACAGCTGCATCAACACTAAACTGGCCAAAACTCAGAAGGCAGTATCACACCTGGTCAAAGGTGACCCAAACCCAAGCAGCTGCTCTCTCAGTTCCCAGCCACTGGACCCAGACAGGCTTTCCTCCTTCTCTTGCATCAGCAGCAATAATCACCCTTGTCGATCGCACTGCACTGTGCTGCTCTCACTCCGAGCAAAGGTAGGTCCAGCTCACATCACTGCCACATGACCAGTCATGCCAACAGATGGGAGGGAGCAGGAGCAAGACAGCACTGCCTATTTTGGAAGTGACATGGTCTTAAAATTTCTTAAGTGAGACTTTATATACTACATTACTATGGGGCAAAAAAACCTTCCACCCTGCAACACCCCCGCACAAACCACCCCAGAATACACACTGCAATGTCACCACAACTCTCCTACTTTGTTTTCAGCCAGTTCAGATCCTTGATCTGGGCGTCCAAGCAGAGACATGAATACTATCCTCAGCAAGAGAAAAGAAAGAACCAGAGAGAAGAGAATGAAAAACTACGTTTCAGAGGAATAGATCTTTGCCAGATTAAAAGAGACTATCTATAGCACAGCCTTGGGGTGCAAGTCTTCAAAACAGGTGAGCTTTGCAAACACTCAATAACACCAGGTGGCTTAAGGACTATGAACTTATTTATATGTACAAAATAAATCTTAGTTAATAATTGTAACAAGTTTGTGAAGTGTCGTCAGGTAGCTCTGCATTATGTAATACCCAAAGCCACACCAAGAATTCAAAAAGCTATTTCTCATGCTATACAAAGTAAACTAAGATCAATTTACAGATATGTTAACTTCAAGACAACTCTTCAAATATCAGCTGAAATAAACTATAGCCCACAGATGAAACTACACTTTTACTTAAATTAGAATTGTTTTCCTAAGCTCTGTTCAGTAAGTTTTGAATCAGTTAGAGTTAGAGCAGAGCACCTAGCACAGTGTGCAGGTACATGCCTGCTTACAGTAGCCATCAGTAAGCCCAAAAAAGGTCCCAGTTCTTCTCAAACTGTACAAATACACAACACAGTTAAAGCATATTACTATGCTTTTAATACAGAACCCTTCCAACATTTGCACTTGGTCACATCTGTTCTTCTCAGCGGAAAAGCCCCACAAAGAAAGGGGCAAAGAGAGAAGAACACAAAAGAAGCAAAACAAGATGTAATCAAACATGATTACTAAGCTTTTAGTACAGAACCTTTCCAACATTTGCACTTGGTCACATCTGTTCTTCTCAGCGGAAAAGCCCCACAAAGAAAAGGGGCAAAGAGAGAAGAACACAAAAGAAAGGAAACAAAACAAGATGTAAACAAACATGAGAGGATAAGCTGACAACAGCAAAAACTTTTATTTAAGAAGACTGGTCAGATGCTCGGGCATGGGAGAGCTGTGAGATCTAAGATGTTGATGTTTCCCACTCTCCTTTCTACCTCCACAGGTCAAGAAGACCAGCCTTTGTTGCAGTGGTAATACAAGTTGTCTGCACCTGAGCCACTTCTTTCAAACTGACCTAGGCTGAATGGCAGCACTCACTGTGTCAACATTTCTTTGTGAACATTGGCACTGAATTTCTATGTAGCACTCCTATGACTGCAAGGAGAGACAGATATGCCTGAGCAACCACAGGTACCACAACCACATTACTAAAGTCTAGCACAGTAACAAGTTCAGAACTGTCCAAGGCACTCCATCCTCAGCTTTCCCATCCTCACTCCTATGACTGCAAGGAGAGACAGATATGCCTGAGCAACCACAGGTACCACAACCACATTACTAAGTCTAGAAGAGTAGCAAGTTCAGAACTGTCCAAGGCTCTCCATCCTCACTAGCTATGGACAGTACCTTCTGATTCTCTCGTGATACCAGTACAGAAAAATCACCACAACAGCATTACAGAATTACTCAACCTCTTGGACTCAGCGACAGTAAAATTCAGGAGCCTGTTAAAGATGATCTTTCAGACTCACCTCACTGGGGCTAGGACCTTTCTGTGATGAACTTTTTACCCTGTTGCAAAGGCAAGTTTTAGGAATGCTTGTCCTAAAAGCTGATTGGCAAGCATTCATCTTTAGCCCTGCTTTCCAAGCAAACAGACATGTTCATTGCTCATAAAGTCTTAATGGTTGTTTTCAAAGCGTGGAAGTCACTTTACGACCAAAGTCAGGTCTCCAGATTCATATTCCCAGAAAACAAAGACAAGGTTTTTCTTCATAATGCTAATCCAAAGTTTCCTAGTGTATTTTTCAGGTATGTTCAGTTTATGCCATAAAGCAAATACAGTGGAGCAGAAGGCACTGAAAAGCAGCAGAGGAGCACATAGCTGTGGACAGCTGTTGTCGCCCAACACTTCTACCTTGTCACCTCGCAGTCTGAGGCATCCTTCCCAGTTCACAGGTAGCCACCACACACCTTCACACGTAATGCATACTAAAAAAAAACCCAACGAGGCTTTGTAACACTGAAAAACTAAAGTTGGACGAGCCCAACACCATGAGAACACATCAAAATTTTATCACTAAAGAAGCAGCTGTATCACAGGAAAAACACGTTTAACACTTTACGCTGCCACTGCTATGGAACTTGCTTTTAATTTTGCGCTGATCTGAGCTGACCCTCCTTCCAGCAGCCCTCGGACAGCTGGTGCCGGGAGCAGCCGCGCGTCCTAACGGAGGGCTTCACCCCAAGGGCCCCGCGGACCCCGCTGCGGGGCGCCC
>NW_008607739.1:15566-18253 GCF_000691845.1 Merops nubicus | reverse complement strand
CCAGCCCAGACATTCTGTGATTCTGTGCTTTCCAACTTGAGAGTGGGAACTGAGAGCTACAGACCACTGCTGTGATGTTAATTTATGAGGAGTCCATCTGTAACGGCAATGTCAAAAAACAACTTTGTGGTAAGAGCAGCACATCTCTGGCTTCTTCAAGCTGAAATCAAGAGCAGTGAATCATAGCTGTCAGCCAGGTGCTTAGATCTGCACTAGATCATAACTTTCAGCATTAAAAGACACTGCACTGGAGGAGTCTTGGGTGGTTGTTAGAGCAGAGTGTCCTGTCCTGCCACCACCAACATCATCTTCACCCATCTAATGTGACTGTCACTGGCCTGGACTATACATTAGTCTGAGCAGAGGCATAACACATACTGCTATTTCACAGCGGCGTGTTCTGTCCAAACGTTTCCTGCTATACGTGACTGCTGTCACATGCTGCAAACTATTACTTTGTCCATGAGGCAGAAGTGAGTTGAGGAGGAAGGTCTTCTGGTTGTCTGCATGGAAGTATTGCAAGAGAAGAAAGATTAGCAAAACCTAAACACAGTTTCCATGGTCCAGAGGTTGGCTCAGCTTGAATAGATTATTGTGTGAAACCAGATTGGTTTTATTCTTCTGAGTGTTAGAAGTATTTATTTCCTCTATCGATTGTAACCTGCATGGTGTAGAGGCCTCAATAATCAGTAAGTGCTCCTGAGAATTCTGTTTTGCACAAGATTTTCAAGGACACGATGTTGGAAAATATCTAGTAGAATTGCAGCAATGGTCTAAGAGTAAAAGTACAGAATCTTCATTCATGTACTTTTAAATTACAATCAAACCTTGCCAGAATTTGAAGCAAATTGATTTCCATCCTTTGTGCATTTCAGTTTAGAGCTATTTATTGATATTTTTAAAATGCTTATGTGAAGGACAATGTGCTTTTACTCTTGAGAATGTATGAAAGTGTCATCTGGATCCTGACATTATGCCAAGAAGAAAAACTTCTGGTATCTGATAGATGCAGAACATTTTTTTGGAGAAGTTGTATGTGTCAGTAGATCTGGAATATAAATGTGTCAGCACATAGCTGTGAAAATGTTACAGCCATCCGAAATAATTGGGACAGACTAAATCTTTTCATTCAAAACAAGAATTTTTTTTGAGTCTTGAAAATGCAAGAAGTGTTATCATGTAAAGTAGTAGTATGTCTCTTTCACGAGGAAGTTGCAGGTGTATCAAGGCAACTTGGCCAAATCTGATAGAAGTCTTAGCACTGGGTCAGAGAATGAACATAAAGTAACTTTGCCTGCATCTTCTGCTATTGGCACTGAGTGTAATGTCTTCTCCAAAACCAAACCTCCTGAAGCTCTTTTGTTGCTGGAGAAAGTGTTTAGGTTAGGCTGAGTTTTTCTTGTCTAGAACTTAAATAATTCAGATTAAATAACATTACTGATCTGAAATTTAACTTCATCTAGTGAAGAGCCCTTGGTCTTCGCATGTGAAGTTCAGTGGTGTTTGATGGGCAGTGCATACAGAATGGGCAAATGATAATAATTCTGTAATTCTCCAGAAGTACAATGTTTGATTTTTTTTTTTTTTTTCCCCTCCTCCCCAGGTGTTTCTGAGTGCATCATCATGGGAATTCCGATGAATATTGGAACAGGACTTTTTAAACTGTTGCACAAAGCAGACAAAGAATCAACCCCTCCTAAGAGGCCTCTCATATTTGACAATAATGAATTTCATATTCCCATTGTTACATAGCACTTGGACATAATACAAGATAGCAAAAGAAGAAATAGTAAGAAAACATCATTTAAGCTAAGAAATGGGTGTTATCAGTTCAGTGTGTCTCAAAAACTGAATTTGTAAGTGAAATGCTATCAAAAGGATTGCCCAGTTGTTTACCCCCTGTTGGTTGCTACAGACCCTGAAAGGAGAGGCTTCTCTGCACCAGAGAGTGGAAGTAAATTTCAAGTGGATTTCAGCTGGTAAAATTTTCTTTCTCATATGCTGGATCTTTCTGTTAATGGTTAGAAGTTATTAACTCAGTTTTAGACTTGTGTATTCACATGTGATAAATAAAACCCAAAATGGCAAGAGAGCTCTGTGAGCTTGGTCAGAGAGCATTTGGAAATCTTTCAACGGGAGCTGCAGAGGTCAATCGAGCAGATAAGAGAGACTTCAGAAAGCTAGGACTGAGCCTCTGACTCATTCATACAGAGTTAAACTTCAGGAGTGCTGTTGAAAGTGTTTGAAGTATTTGCTCTTTGCTTGTGTTTGTTTTTTTGGGGGTTTATGGGTTTTGTTTTGTGTTTTGTTTTGGTTTTTTTAAGTAACTTTTCTCCTACATTATTATCCAGTAAATGGTTTTGCTTCCCAAGATTCTTCTGTGGGACATGCCTGCAAGAAGCTGTAGTAAAACTGTTCCTAAATTCTGAGAAGAAATAGCTTTTCATATTGTAGCAGCTCTAATCTTACTGGAATCTGTATTTTACAGAAGTCTTAGTGTTGGGAAAGTTTTGTAACTGAGCAAGATGGTCTGAACAACATAGGTTTATTTTAATATTTCAAGCAGAAATAGAAAGGGAAGCTGCTTTCATGCATTGCCATGGAAAAAAATGGAAAGTGTTTTAATCTTTAGCTGCCTAGAGCAGTTTTCAGAATGACTACAGATTTAAAATTATTTCAGTGTAGTA